>NW_005054302.1:12320365-12322769 GCF_000277835.1 Geospiza fortis
CTGATCCTAAGACTGCTGATGATGGCTGAGAAGAAAAAAACTTGGAGGGCAACAAATTGATAAAACATAACTCTCAGTTTTTCCTCTGAATCTTGTATTCCTTTCAGCATTGTGAATCTGCTTTTCTTAAGAAGAAACAGCTTCTGTTGCTCTACATTCTCTTTGTCCACAAGATTCAGTGAGGAAATTTTGTTCATGTGAACCCATGATGGCTGAAAAAAGTAATAAATGGTTTTGCTGAAGTTAGAGGCTAGCCAGAAGAAGTGTCTGAACTCCACGAATTTTTGGATAAGGAGAAACAGATGGATGAAGAGGGGTCTTAGAAGCTGTGTCAGAAAAGAAAGCTCTAGTTAAAGGCTGAAATAAAAACATAGTGTGTCTCTCACCATCTTCTCTGGAAATACCATCAAGATTGGTGGAAATATCACCAAGATCTTTACATAATCAAATTCGTTTTCCCCCTTATCTTGGAGACATATTTCTATATAATTTAGCTTATGTTTATACTTAATAAATTTTGATTTAACAATTCTGCAATTAAAACATCTGTTGCATATCTGTGGTTTGAAAGGACCTAACTTAAAGCCAGCAGGAGCCATTTAGATAATAAACAGCTTTTCTAATGTTCTTGCACTAGAGAGGTATAGCATCCCATTTTCAAACTGCCAGCATTTTCCTTCTTGAGTTGAAAGACTGCTGAGCAAAGCAGAACTATCTTCAGTAATACTGCCATTGACATATTCAAGGACTGGTATAATGTTTATTTAAATGATTCAAATAAAGAATGAACAGAATGAAAAGTCCACTGTCTATTTTGGAAGCAAATGGCATTTCATGGAGGATTTGAAACATTTCATTTCTACGGCAACAGGCATTGGAATAATGCTTTGATTTAGGATACAAGAACCTTAACAGTTTACTTGTTTAAATATTAATAATAATTTTGTACTTTAGGAAAAAATGCATCATTTGAATCTGAAGATCTTAAAATGCTGCTATTCTGAAAGGAGAGAAGCAGCAGTGTTCACCAATTTACTTCTTCTGGACAACATGACACAGAGGTAGATGTCTCAGGAGAAGCAAAATGTTGAACCTCCACAATTCCATTATTCCCTACCCTTTTCAGAGCCAATAGACCACGAATGGTTTGAAACTAGTAAGATGAATAAGTATGAATACCTAAAATTCTTATTTTTAATCTTCTGAAGATTTTGCATAATGACCCTGAAAGCAGAAGATAGTTTAGGGTAAAATTTCTTTCCATCATTGTGCAAATTAGGTTATTTTATCATTGGATATCCTTCAGTTCTTGTCTACTCATTGTACTGCTCCATCAGTCTTCAAAAGTTCATGCTCTGACAGCCAAAAAATTGTCACATCTAATTCTCTTGATCTCTGAAAGACATTTTGCTGCCTTCCTTCAATCATGGATAAGTTCAGAGCCTACCAGTATCCATGATAGTTAAAACAAATGAGTGCCCTTACCAGCCCTGGGTGCAACCCTACTGCACGGCTTGGAATTTTAATAGGGTGAGAGACCTCTCCACAAAGGAGCTATATGCTAATAGTTTGTGTGCCCTTTTCCTCCCCCACAGACAATCCAAAACTTTCAGCCAGACAATTCCAAACCTACAAGGTTCTGCCAAATGATTTGTCACTGATTTAATCAATATTCATTTATTTGTTTGTTGGTTTATGATTCTTTCAGGCTTCTTTCTTTGGCTGTGATTTCTGGTTTTCATCTGCATTGACTTTTATGTTCCAAAAGACACATTTATTTCTCCCCATAAATCACATGAATTTAGGACATAGTACTTAAAAAAAAAAATTGTCATGATTTGCACTAAATTATTAGAGTTGCTAGTATTGTGACCCAGACAGATTTTTATTTGTACATTGTAGTCTCCCGGTCTGTGACAGTGGTAAGCAGGGGTACATATGCTAATGTGCTGTTGGAATTAGACTGAAAGAAAGCATACTGCTGATATTAGCCTCAAGGCTGTACAAAGAAATAGGTTTATGCAAGACATTCTGTCAAGACATAGTTTATTAGAAGTGTGATTAGTATCAGCTGGCAACAGGGGAGTGGTAGTGTGAAAAAATATTATTTATGCCATGAAATCTATTTACACCTATTTAGAGGTGTTACCCCTGTAAGTGTCTTACAAACAGGCACAGAATTTATAACTAAGCTGTCAGCTTTCCTGGGAAGTAAATAAAAATATGTTTAAAATGGAAAAACAGCTTCCAAACACAAATTGAAGAGGAAAAATTAATGAGTGGCAATCACCTTCTTTTCCCCTGTAAAGAAGCATTTGACTAAAAAATAGACAGTCTCTCTCTTAGTATAGGAAGACAAAGGCCTCTAAATAAAATTTAGCATCCAAATATTGTTTGCGCATTT
>NW_005054302.1:12322828-12332505 GCF_000277835.1 Geospiza fortis
ATTTTTATTATCAAAATTTGCAGCACTAATTTATTAAAATGAGTTTGCCTTTTCTTTGTAGACAGCACATACTAATTAACCTTTTTTTAATCTCTGTTGTTGCAAAAATAAAGTTTATCTGGAAGATTCAAAACCTCAGATAAAAGGATGTAAAATTGTGTTCAGGATATTCAAGATCTTCTAGAGATAAAAACTCCTAAATTTGGCCACTGCCAGCAGATTCTATTGCTATGGAAATCAGTCACAGTTTTGCAAGAGCTTCTCACATAATTTATTGACTGAATATCACAGACTTAAGGAGATTTCCATTGAAGTGTAACTGAAATAGATATTTTAGGATTTGTTGGGGTTGCTCTTTTTTTCTTTTTTTTCTTTTTTTTTTTAATAATTTATTTTTCAAGCTGTGGGCTTCTTGCCTTTTTTGGACTGGGATCTTAACTATGCTTTTGAGAAGAAAAGTAAGTTCTCAACCTGATTCCAAAATCCTACGCCCTGCTATGTCTGCCCTGTCATTCCATACATAAGGAAGGTGTTGAAACTTTCAGCAATTTCTTTGTGATATTTGTCTTTGAGGAACATGCAATGTTCTGTGCAATAAGCTAAGTTGTTATCTATAAAAGCCTGGCACAATATTATTTGAATCTCAGACTTTGTATACTAATAAAAGTAAATCCCGTATTATATCTAGAAGTTCTAAGCAGAGGGAGACTCCATCATGTCAGATTTATCACAAAAAGTCCATGTTCATCTTGTAAGACCTTGCTATGGTGCAGCACTCCCTGGCCCATGCTATCTTGTGAATCATGTCTGCTTGAAATGCTGCTGCCTAACCTGAGCAAAGCCATGGAGGGAATGTGGTTACAGTTAAGTGCTGTACTCAGCAGCAGGCCTGTGTCTGAGTCCATGGCTTAACCCTATTTCATATATAGGTATAGAGGAGCTCAACAGAGAGATGCTGAGGGAGAAAAAACATTGCTTAGACGCAGGAGTTTCAGTTCTAGAAATGAGTGTAAAGGCAGAATTCAAAAACTAAAAAGCGTATTCACTCCAGAGGTTTCCAGACATGAAGCCACATGCAGCACAAACAAAAAAGCAGGAAATAAAAAATTCTGATTTCACAATAATGATGAAAAAAAGCCAGAACAAGCTGCACAGAAATTTTGTGGAACTTTTTTCCCTGATGGTGTTTCAAGGTTGACCAAACAAGGTCAATCCATGTCTGGGAGGGACATTCATCCACAAGATTTACCTTCCAGCCTCAATGATTCTCTATTTCTATAAAACAAGGACTGTTATTACTGGTGGAGCAGAGCTGAGTTTTATCTCCCGCTGCTCTTTTATTGGTTTCAAACATCTAAAGGCATGGGTTGAGACACTTGTAGATATATATACTCCAACTCCTGCCTCCACAAGATCACAGGTACAGTGCAGAGGGAGAAGACCTTGACAGCCTTGTGGTAAATGGAGCAAAGAGCTTGGCCTTACCTAATAATTCGTAAAACAAGGCACTTTGTGCAGTGGCAGCAGTAAATCAGTGTGGAAATATGCATGTGCAGAGTTTCTCTTTGAAAAGCTGAGTCACACCATGACGGTGGCTTTTATGACTCTGCAGGATGTGAATTTTCTCATCTTAATCAAGTGCCTGGGCTCTCTGCATTCTGCTAATGTATCTGCTCTGATCTACCCTCCAGTGTTTCTGCCTTCTGCTGTACTTACACAATGTTGAGTCCTTTGGTGATATTTCCTTCACTGAATTTATGGTGTCAGGCACTGTGGGGTGTGTACAGGGCTGCTTTTGAAATTCTGTGTTTACTTCTTACACCAAATGCCACATCTCATTTGATATGTTAATTTTAGAATCTAATGAAGTTTTAATTAAAATAATTTGAGTTTATAATCACAGTTCATGATCCTCAAAAAGGAAGGAGATTAATGATAATTTAAAACAGTATGTTTTTACTAAGTGTATGAACTTTTCTTAATATAACTTAATAACACTACCAGCTATATTCTGGTAAACTAAAAGCAATGAATATTAGAAACTGTTGTAAGGGAGCTGAAAAAAGAACACATAATTTTATTTCAGAGAGCATGAAAGGACAATTTACCACTCTTCTGGAGCTCTTGAAGACTAACCGAGAGTGAAGTCTGGTCTCTCTGTTTACTGAGGGTTTAAATAAGCTTGTGTCATGGTGACATAAAATGGATATTGATGAAGGTCTCTGTGACCTTGATTCAGGAAAGTGGACTTCTCAGTTCCATTATAGATGAAGAGAAGGGTGCAGTAATTAAAACTGTTTTGATGAATTGGGATTAAATAACATAATTGCTTTATTATATAAAATACTGACTCAGCTGATTCAGCCAAGTTTTTAAATGCAGGCCCGTTTGTGGCATTTTTTTTAAAGCAAGCCTTTAGAAAAATAAAAACCCCATTATTTTCTGTCTTTCCTGCTAAAAAGAAAAGAGCTGAAAATATGATCAGAGAACACTTTCAGCTAGAAAATGGCTTTCTTTCAAATGAAGTTATGTCTGCTGGATCTAAAGATCTGAGACCTTGATAAATATTTTAGGATTAAAGAAGAAAATTTACCATGCAGACTAAGATCTGTATTATTAGCATCCTGCTGTCTGACCTAAATAGAGACACGAGGAGAATGCTGATTGCCAACAGACCTAGGAGCTTCCCAGCTTAAATGTGCCATGACATGTGGAATGCATCGTGTATAACCTGTATGCACACCTGTAACTCAAATTCCCCTCAGAAGGTATTGTGATAAACAGGCTTACTGCATTTTAGAACTGAAAGCAGCAGCTAACAGGCTGGACTATTTCTATTTCTTTTTTTCATTTTGGATTCTAAGACTCTTCCTTCAAACGTTTCTCAGTATGTAGAACAGAATGTTATGATGAAAAATACATAATATATTCCAGACTGAAGCTATTGATCCCCCACAGAATGAATATTAAGGTATAAATACCTTATGTCTTTGTCTCAATTGTCAGTGGAAATGCGGATCCTGAACAGTACTGGAACTAAAAGTAACTATTAAAGTCACCAGGTAAAGAAAAAGTACATATAAAAATAATATGTTCTGCTTTAATAAGATCAATTCAATGAACAAGGACTTCTAGACTACATTACCTACTAATAGAAACCTGCTGACAACAACTTAGAAACTCAGATGTAAGAAGAAGCTGATTTCACCTTTAAGTAATAGCCCTGAATTATTTAAACATAATTGCCTATCAGATGATTTGCAGAGTAGGTCTGATTTTTCTCCACAAGGCTGAATATTTTAAGACATTAATCATATCCCACTCAACATCCCTAGCAGCTGACTGCAATTTTCAGATATGTGGGGATTTTTGGGATTTATAGAGTTGTGCCCTCTTGAATCATGCATGCTTATTTCTGCTGTGATTCGTATAGGATGGCATACTTTGATAAGGATAGCAGATAGCTATGTCTGAAACCTTTAAGCCCTATTTGATGCTGGTTTGATGATTTGGGAATGTAATATCCCCCCACAAATTTATTCCCTGCCTTTGTAAAAACAGACTTCATCTCCACTGCATTTACACCATTTGAGATTTCTGACTCAGTTTCTCTTTTTTAGATTGTCAGATTCTATTCTTTACTCTTCCAAAATGTTAAATTATGCCCCTCGTTATTGGTGGTACATAAGTAGAGTAATTTAACCACTAGGCCTCTTCGTGTGCAGTGATCTCCACTGCTCTGTGCTGTTGAACTCAGACTGTGCACATAGGTCAGACAGACCCTCAGGGATCTGTGAGGATCACATTCAGTGGCTTATGTTGTGCTGACAGTGATATCAGAGGACAGTTGTAATTTCTGTCCTCAGAGACCTCAGACTTCTCCTTGCTCTGTGCCTGAGAGGCTCAAGGGATGCTGGGGAAGATGCTGACTTCACCTTCTCTTTTGCACATTGTCTGCTGCCAAGGTTGCATGAGAGATTTAGAGTCACCAGAATATTTCCTTCTCTGTTAATTTAGAACTTGGTAAAAACTCATTAGTTGAACTACCAAAGTTTTTGTGAAAAGGAGACTGAATAGTACTGGCAAGTTTTCAGTGTGCAGATATCAGGTTTCTGAAGCCATCCAACAGAGAGGAACTAAATTTTAGTGTGTGCACAGAAACCCCAGTGGAAGTGTTATGATTTTACTTCTCAGCTCAGTAATCCAGAATGGAGCTAAAGGAATTTTTATTTGAGTGAAATTCAGATGTTGCAATGTTATAGGAACCCTGTGATAATCCACATAAAACTTTCGTCTGCCTGTTAGAGGATTTTTTATTCAATTTTTTTATTATTTTTATTCAAATTAGATTAATGAACATTATTTTGAAATTATAATCTAAAAAAAAAAGAACTCAGGGACATGAAATTTTTCAGGAACACTGTGCAAATGTAGAGAATAATGAGGGATCTCTGTCATCCTGAAGCAGTGAATAAAAAATAAAATTTCACCTTTAATTTTCACTGTTTTATGAGTAAGGTGTGGTAGATTTATTTATACTCATTCCTACAATCTTGAGTTCTGTAGACACACATGTTGCTGCAGGAAACTTAATAGCAAGAGACACTATTGAAGTCTGTTCTTGATTCTACCCACAATAAAAGTAGAAAATAATTATTTAATTATTATAAAATTACTGCATTGAAGGAGTTCTTTGCATGATTGAGTGTCCCGAGTTCAACTGGGCTTAAGCAATGACACTGGACCACAGCAGATTTTTGCTTGTTAACACCTCTTCCTCATGATTTGCAGGTACTTATTTACTCTCCAGGAACACTTCTTTAATAGCAGATGTTTTAAGTCTTGGAAGAAAAAATACAGATTTAAATTGTGCTTCAAGAAACCACAAGGAAAGTGTGACAGGTAGAGAGAGAGATATTCTGGTAGCTCTTTCTACATTCATTGTTTTGAGAGAATCCCACGTTTCCTCGTGAGCAGAACAAGAAAAAAGGGGCAGTTCCAGGGGAAAACTATTAGTGAATTTGGAGAATTTGAAGAATAATTTTGTTATCTTCAAATTAGAGAAATCCTCAAAATATTCATAGCTTTAAATAGTTTCTGTAATGCTATTGATGATGATAATATTAACAACAACAGCAACAGTAATAACAGGATTCAAATAGTATTTTTAGTAGCAGCATTAGGGATCATGGTTGCCAGTGGAAGGGAAAGCACCACAGGTATATCCTGACCACATTAATCAGCTGGACACTCATATTGTCAGAGAAGCAGCATCTTTGCTATTATGCTCCAAGCTATGTTTATCAAGATCTAGGCTGCCTGACTGTGAAATGCCTTTGCCAAGTGAGTCACTGTGTCTTACATTTGCTTTTTTCCCCTCCAAATTTCTTCCTATTCACTATTCTCATTCCCTCTGTAATCAACAGCTCATCCCCTTTTACTCTTTCCACACTTTCCCTGATTTTGTTGGCTTGATACCTTTATGTTTTCATCATAGCACTTCTGCCTTGGTCATTTCTAGTTTAGTCAGCAATTCCATTAAGCTAGTACCTCATTTCCCACCCATAATATCTCTCATTTCTACCACTTTCCATGTTGCTATCTCCCTAATGTAATCATAGCAGTCAGAGTTGACAACCCACATACCTAATATTACTTTCCCTATCATGGAATATCTTATTAGTGTAGCGTCTGATCACAAATGAACCTCTGCATGCATGCCCTAACAATCACAGATGATCAAAACTGTTAATATAAAAAGGGAAATTCTGTTTCCAGCTTGTGTCTAGCCTATTGATCTCTTTGCAACTTCAAATCCATATAAAGGCAGTGATGCAGTGGTCTGTCTACCATTACACAGTCCCAGTCCTCAGGAAATGCAGGAATGTTATAATGGAATAAGGGTATCCTAATTTCAGAAAGTTTCTCATGCCTTTGTAGTGTGGAAACAGCTGCCAAGGACACTTCAGCCTAGCCATACACGAAGGTAGGCTTTATTTTTCTCTAGCCATTCCCTCTTCTTGAAAATAGTTTTGTCTTTTTTGTTTCCCCTTATTCTGGAATAAACCTGGAGAATGTGTGTGATTTATTGGCTGTTGCGGTTCCTTTCTAAGTACACGAATGTGGGGAATGGGAAAGGACATAGAGTTACTCATAAAGAATTTAGAGAGGTAGGTAGCCAGATGTAGACTTCAGAGATTTCTCTCATATGTGGAGAATCGTAAATTAGACTTAGAGTTGTACCTTTCTACAAAAGAAAAACTATCTCTTCTTGGACCTGCATCAGGTTGAAAGGACCCATCTGGTGAGGTTCATCAACAATAATATGGACAAGCTATGGGCAGTAAAAGACAGGAAATATTCCAGAAAAAGCTGACCACCACAAAACCTGGGAAAGTATTTAGGAGGCTATTGGGTCCTCTCTGGAGCAGCTAGTGTAGGTACTGCACAAAATACTGACTCAATCAAGCTACTGAGACCAATCCAGCACTGAGCAAGAAGTCACCTTTTAGCGCACTTTTGGCAGCTAACAGGAATGAGGAGATGCAGCCTATATATGGTAAATCTGACTAACTGCAAAAAAAAATAAAAAAATAGAACTTTCCAGAAGACAACAAGGACAAATGTCTAGTGTCAGGTAAAATCAGAGAAAAAAGTGGGGAAAATAGTCCTGTTGCTTCCATAAAACTGATGGGAGTAATAATCTACCTGCAAAGAGATGAGCTTGTAAGGACTGCTAGGCAAGAAAAAAATTCTGAATTTGATGGACAAAACTATTTTAAAATCCCAATTCACTTAAAAAAGTTTTGAGTACTTGTTTGATTTGGTTTTGTTGTTTCTTTGTGAGGGTTTTGTTTTGTTTTACTTTCATGGTGTCTTGGGATGTTTTTTGTTGCGTTTTCCTCTAATGTTGTGGGGTTTTTGTGGGTTTAGTGTTTGCTTTTTTTTTTCTGATACAAGCTTTTAGTTAGTACCTCTTTTTTTTCCGTGACATTTTACAATTGAATAAATGCTTCAAAGGATAAGGGCAGAAAAATAAAGAGAGACACACGCTTAGCCACAGAATAGAATACAATAAATTGTTCCTTGTTAATCACAATACTGATTTTTAACACTGTGCACCATCAACAAGGGAGAAAGGGTAAGAGAAAGAAGATTCTTAGGTATTCAAGAAATCTAGTTGTAATCTCTCAAAAGTTATAAAGATACCGGCATCTTGGAAGGGAGACTTGTATTTATTTAGTAATCACTGATTGGAGACCAATAAATTATCGTTACCATTTGTGTGAAGAACAGCAAAAGAGAACAATGATCTATTCATCTGGGCTCAGAAATGCAGATTAAAAACAGAACCTACCAAAACAGCTGCCAATAGGGGATGCAAAGACTTAAGAAGGTGTTCACAAGCCGGCTATATTTGTAAAACATTTTGGTCAGTTCAGAGTAGCTTGAAACAGCTCCACTTAATCCTTACAAATGCTGGGATGTTGATAGGGAATGCTGTACTCTAGTACTTAATTGATCTGCTGCAGAATACAGCCCTAACTCAGTGGGGATTAAAGTGCCTGATACTTTATATTTATCTTTTGTTCTTAGAAAAAAAGATTATCATTATCGGGGTTTTTTTCCTTTTTTTCCCCCTGATACTGATTGTCAGGAAACAACTAAAATTCAGTTTATATTCTTGTGTTATGACATTTTTTCACTGGTGAACCTGATCCAAACTGTGTTCCAGAGGAGATAACCTGAATTAGTAATGATTTCCAATCAATGTGTGTATGGACATTAAAAATGAAGCATTAGAACAAAGACTCATCAGATTATCAGCTATGATTTGCAGTGTCTGCACAACCTTTACCCTTTCAGGAAGAAAACAATAAAACAGAACAGTAAAAATCAGATTAAATAAAGTTCGCTTTTAAACTGACCTTTTTTGTCCTGTTTGGTCCTTTTAAAGCTGTTATGGGATAGCAAGAAGTCCACTTCAAGACAGAGAAAAGTTCTTGGTATGCCCACATACTGATAACATTCACAGTTTACTATTCCATGAAGAATAGCAGAAAGGACTGGGAAAATAAAAAATCAGAAATTTTCTACCTTTTTATACTAATTCAATGCAATCAATAATTGTGAGGAATTGTGGGAGATTTAATGATGCTTGTCTTTTTACACTTTTAATGAGCAGTGTGAAATTCAGTGTATGGAGTCTCTATCCTTGGAGATGTTCAAACAACAAAAAGTCCTGGTCCTGGCCAACTGGTTCTTGGTGGGCCTGCTTGAGCAGCAGTGTTGCATGAGATGATGTCCAGAAGTGTCTTCCACCCTCAGTGCATCTGTGATTCTGTGCCACAGCATTCTTGCTAATGTGATTGGTATCAGTCTATTTGAACTGTGAATGAAGTCTGGACAGCCACAGTGTCCCCTTCATTGCCATCTGTGCTTCCTACATTGCCAAGTTATTAAGCTGTACCTTGACCTCAAAGGTGCACCATGAGATGCAGAAGGAATAATACGTTGCCTGCTACACAAGGTGTTTATTCACATCTAAGGAAAAACAAAGAAGTGCAAGTTTATTTAGAGTTTTTGAGCAGTCCTGGAAAGCCCAGAGGGGTTTGGCAATCACCAAGCCCATGGATTTTCAGATAAATGAACAGCTGCCTGTTCATCCCTAAGGAACCTGTTACTCTGCGATCTGACAGAGTGAATAATAAGTAATAATAATATTTTTTTGGCTGAAACAAGTGAAACAAGTGAGAACGACTGCCCTCACTAGAATGCTGTACTAAACAATTCTGTCTCAATTGATCTGCAGGACAGATGGAGAAAACATGAATTTTTCAGACTGAGCAAAGTAGAGAATGTGACACAGTTTTCAAATAGTTGTAGCCTTCCCTCAAATTATTTCCATTGGTGCTTCTCAGACTTGAAGTACATTTAGTAAAATGAAAGAGAAGAGAAAAGAGAGAGGAGGAAAACAAAGAAAAGGAGAAAAAGAAAGCAATGGCAAGAAAATGTAAAGGGAAAAGGAAAAGGGAAAAAGGAAAGACAAGACAAGGGAGGATTTGTAGCTGTCAGTACAATAATATATATAATTCATAACAGAATCTTTTTCTTTACATCCATTTACATTCTGTTTCATTTTCTGCTGATTATTATGGGCATGTGTGGAAAGGAAGATAGCAGTTTGAACAATGGATTTAAAAATAATTGTTCTGTTGCTTAATCTTTATTGGCAGAACTTGCTGTTTAATGCAATGGAAATAAACAGGTAGATGATGGAAATCAGCATGTATTCTTCTCATTATTACAAAAAATTTTGAAGAAACACATATTTCATTACATTCTCAGTTCACATAATGCAGTTTCCTTCAAAAGCTGTCACAGCCTCCTCTGTTCTTTGAGATGGAGGTCATCCATTATTTGTCCAGATGCTTCTGTGTGACTGTTCCAGGGAAATTTGTACCACAGGTCTTAAAGGTTAAATGCAAATAGAAAGCCCCTGTAAAAACAAGTTGCCAAACGTGGTTCAATTATTGCTTTCACAGATAAATTTGTGCACTATGGAATTATTTTTAATTATTTTAAAGTGAACTTTTCAGTAAGCTAATAACACCATAACTTAAAATGCTGATTCAGAACATAAAATTACCTTTGAAATAGAATATGTTTCGGGGGGG
>NW_005054302.1:12332642-12349749 GCF_000277835.1 Geospiza fortis
CTGGCTTGCTTGCTTCTAACAGTCTCAGTTTTAGTGAAGTCTCCCATTCTAGGTTGCTAAATTTCTTTGTACAATGTTCAGAGAAACAGGAAGTTTTCCAAATGGGATTTGCAGCTCCCAGAAAATGGGATGCTGTCTTGGTTTCAGCTAGGGCAGAGTTAATTATCTCAGTAGCTGTTACAGTGATGCGTTTTGGGTTTGGAACAAGAATGTTGTACGAGCTGTACTTTAACCAATAGGAAGAATTTCTTGTCTTTTCTCCATCCAATTTAAGGACTATTGTATTACTGGCTGCAAGGTAACATTATTTAATCAGGAACAAGGTTCCCTCCATCACCTTCAAGCTGTTGGGAACATTTATCACATTTAGGTTTCTTATTTACGTTATATAGTGAACTTTTACAAACGACTGAGGCTTGTAAATGATATCCAATGGTCCAACTCTTTTGGCATCAGCTGGAACACTTCCCTCCCAAGAATCCCCAAAAGATCCCACTGTTAAAGTCTGTCAGAATCCATTTATGTTCCACACATCCTTAGCAAGAAAAGAATAGTCATGTGTTGTAGGGTATTCAGATGGCAATAACACTGGAAACAATGACCTTCCTATCCACAGTACTTTTCCATCCTTTATTGACCATTTTGGTCTTTTCCAGGGATGTGGAGGTTTGTCTTCTGTGGTCTCAAGGCCTTCATTCAGCCCAGAAGCTGCGAAGGGATCATGAATGGCCCCCATGAGCTTAGGGACAGGGTGTTCTCTGATGTTATCATTTATGAAACATGAAAGGGAGGCAGTATTTGTAAGAGTGTTCATTCACAAAGTTGCTTTGTTGATACATAGAACATTTTTGTCGTCACTTTAACAGTGATTGACACGTATTTGTAAAGGGGAAAAGAAGATTTCTTCAGGTTTTATAAATGAAGTCTTCAGGAATAAATATAATGAGACTCAATCTAGGAAACTGTGCACCAGGATAAACATGTAGTTAGATGAAAACAGAAGGAAATAATACTTACACTGAGAGGACACCATAGTGTGGAATTTACTTGTTTTTTCTAAAAAATCATACAGTTGACTTATTTACAAAATTATAACAAAATCCCTTGTGCCCACCAATGATTTATTAAAAAAACATTTTGAGTGACCCTAAAAAGGGCCAATATGTTATTGCATAATAAACACTAAAAATAAAATTACTTACAAGAATAAATAATTTTCAAAATGCTATTTTCAAATGGCTATCAAAGACCAGGTTTTTGCTGTTAATTGAAATAGTGCTGTATCCCCTTTACTCAAACCACCATAGCTTGTTTCTGTTTCCAAAATAAGGAACAATTCAGTGTTGACTTGAACCTTCAAGCTCTTGGCCTTTTTCAGTTGTTACTAATGCATTTATAGACAGATGAATTAACACATGCTTCAGGCCATGGACATGATTACCATAAGCAGAAGTCAACTGATTTTTTAATCTTGGCATTTAAAATCCCATGCCACTGGGCTCTAGATTTATTTTCACCGAATATTTAAACTGCAAAGGAGATTGTTTATAGTTGGGCAGTTTTGAATGGTCTGTGTGGTGAATGGACAACTCTCAAGAGTTTTTGAGGTGTTTGCAATTCACATAGCAATGCTCCAAATGTGTTATTACTAAGAACCTACAATCAGTCATGTCATTCTTCCCTCAGATTTTGTCTCAAAATGTTCATCTCAAAAACTTCACCCCTGGGGTAAAGACTAGTGGACACTTTGAGCATAAGAGGACATCAAATCAAACCCTTTTATTTTCCAGGTCTGTCACTGGGTTTTGCAACTGCCCTATCTTGACATTGTTGACTCTTATGGAAAACCATGAAGTCCCTTCTCCAGCCAAAGGATAAAAGGATTTGTTGTAGCCATTGAGAAGAAAATAACATCTACTTAATATTATTTCCTTATCCTCTTGCCTTCCAGGACCTGTGAGAGATGACTCCTCAATTTTAAATATTTTTTAAATACTTTTGCCCTTTTTGCAAAAGGGCATGAACATTTTCTTCACATTTGCGACTTTATTTCTCTTGAGGCCTGTATTACACATATTTTTTCTCAGATAATACAGACATTACAGACATTGATGTTTAAATTTTTTCAAATACTTCATGTCATCACCACACACTTGTATTTATCCTTTATATTGGAAAGCTCACAGATGAATGACTTTAGAACTGTGTTAAGCTGGCATTTATCTGAAAGGCAGAACAAGAGAAGCGTTAACTAAAACAAAAGTTAACCAGCTTACTTCAACAGCTTTACCCTGAAATATTTATTTCATTCAAATGCCTTAAAGAAACAGATAAGAAAGCTGTCCAGGGTCTTACATTAAATGTTTATCTCGTATTTTAGCTGTCCTATCTGGAAAGGACAGATAGGAAAGTTCTGACCAAACTTTTTCAGTATCTGTCTTTTTCTCAATTTACATTCTTGGATTTGGCATTTGCTTAATTAGCTTGTTCAAATCACCCTTTATTCTGCAATACTGTATATTAGAAAGCATAAGGTAAAAGTACTGATGTTTACATGGTTTTCAGCTGTATAGATGCCCTTTGTATTGAATCAACTGCCTTTGCTGCTGCTGGTTTGCAGGGCCTAGAAGCCACTGTTGATCATGGATAGTGTCTGCAACCTTGCAGCTGAGAACAACAGATGATTGTGGGTAAATCATGAAGGTTGTTTCACATCAGGCTCCAAGCCCTATCCGGCTGTCAGCAGCATTGATACTCCAAGGAAAAAAACCCTACGCTGGTGAAATAGAGCATTATGAGTTTTGTGACTGGTAGCACATCTGCTATCTTTGATAGCTTCATGCTTTTTATCCAAGCATTTTAAACAGATTAGTTGTATATTTAGCTAGCAGATCGTGCTAATGTTTTTAGATTTAGTATCTTAAAATCAGTGTTTTGGGAGCCATATTCTGTAAGAAATGTTTTGATAAGGATAAAACCAGGGTTATTTTTCCTGACACACATGTTCCTGCCAGTGTGTATCAACTCTTCCGGGGACCCAGGCAGCAAGAGAACCTCTGCGTGTAAACAGCTGGTCTGAGAGGTTTCACAGAATGTCATCAGGGAGAGCCCATGGCTCATGTCACTGGTTCATTTCTGTCTCTCAATTATCCTCTGTGTCCTCTAGGATGAACAAGTTGAATCTGTGTAGATATTTTTAATGTTCAAATAATTTTATTTTTTCAGTGCTATCTTTACTGTCAGAAAGGTTTTCAAGAGCAGAATCTGAGCTCAAGAATACTTACATCCTGCACGTCCAACTGCACGATAAACTTGGTGCATTTCCAAGAACCCATCTATGCAGTGATTCTTTTCTGCTTCCCCTAGCATTGTTCTATCAGAAGAACATGATCCCAATGTTCCTGACTGTCCCATCAGATGTTGTGGTTTGAGGTCACATAAACGAAGGTTCTTGCATAAAGCAACATTATGCTCACAAACACAGACCACCCATACATGTTCAGAGTGGAATAATACCTGTTTCATGTTTATTTTACATCAAACCTTTCAAAGTTCTGTGCTAATATGTAAAAATACAGCTTCCTTATAGATGTTCCTGATGTTTTAAACATCACCACACTACAGTTTAAACTGGAAAAATGGGTGATCCTCTGAACAAAGTTTTAAAAAAAGTGTCAATAGAAACCATCTGTTATTTTTTGTATTTGTACTGTATTTAATTACAGAAATGATCACTTAACTGGCAACTGTCTGACATGAAGTTGTCCAAAATTTATTTGTTTTATTTAAAAGCTGCCTGTTGTGCTTTCTGATGTCCTGAAACCCAGAATGAGTGACAATGTTAGTGCATACAATACCATTCTTTATAAACCATGTTATAATTTCCCAAGTAAGAATCTTAAAATTGGTAGTTAAAATACAATGAATAAATTAGTTGGGTTCAGAAAACAAGAAGATAATTAGACGTACTCCAAGTGAATGTCCCACATACCAGATTACCTTTTATAAGCAGAGGCTTAATTTTTATTGAGTCTTTTGTAATATGTTTTATGAGATTTATAATTTGTCAGATGTGAAGGAAAATGAAAGCTTTACTGAACTCCTAAATAACTTGGCTTTAACTACTCTAGTTCTTTTGTTTATATATAAATAGTACCTTTTTTATTTGATTGTTAATTTGATTCAAATATAACCAAGAAACAAAAAATATTTTCATTTAAATTAACTGGTATATTAATTTCTATTGTTAGATTGTTAGAATACTTCCATATAAATTTCTATACAAACTGAGGAAAAGACATAGAACTTTAACACTAAACTATTCCATTCTGAGTGGGTAAACAAAATATTAGTGTCTTTCACAGAGATTAACATGTTTATAGTTGGCATATCCCATTCCTATGAAAAAGGTCTCAGCCAGAGCTGTAAATGTCACTGCATAGAACTATTCTTAATGCAAATGTGATTTCAATGACTTTGATCTGCTTCATCTATTCTAATTATCCAAACTATTTCTGGGACTGTCAACAACAAAATACTTGGAAATAAGCATTAGAACCATGGTTTTATCTTACAGTATTACTGAGCTGGTTCACACCAGCAGACAGGATCTGACAGAACAATGCAAACAGGATAATTCACTTTTCTTATTCTTATTGGGAATTGCAGAATAAATTTCTTCAAGGAGTTTTGCTATTCTATTTCACTCAATATTTTTGTCATGATTCTTCTATTTGTTTCACTGCACATATTGACTGCAAACCATTTGCTGTGAGTGCTCTCCGCTGAAAATCACTGAGAGATCAGTTAGCTGGGGTTTACTGGGGAGGCTGGGCTCAGGCTTTAGTGCTCTCCAATCCCTCATCCAGAGCTGTAGTGTCTACTCTCAAAGCATACAAGGCTACCATAGGTCTTACTCCTTCCCTCATTCGGGCTGTCTGTGTGTCCCACAAGAACTGTTGTGAGAGGAGCTAATATAGTTTGTAAGCAGGGCAAAGAGACACAGAAATCATTGCATTTCTTCCCAGAAGAGCAGCTTGAAGAATATAGGGGAGCTCCCTTTCTTAGTGTGGCAGAAGAACATATTCCTAGAAAGAGCAGTAGTAGAAATAGGCTACTGCTGGATTGATCAGCAAAGATTTTGTTGCAGTTAGGTAATGTAATGCAATCACAGGTGCAATTCACTCAATTTAGATCAAAAGGGTTTCAGAGAGTTAGGATGACATTTAGAATTCATGGCCTTTCCACTTAATTATTAGTTAGAACATAATTAATTTCCAGATAGAATCAGGATGACTATATTTCTTTACTTTTTTTTTCTTTTTTCTTCTTTTTTTTTTTCTGTTTTTTTTTTTTTTTTTTTTTTTTTTTTTTTTTTTTTTTTTTTTTTTTTTTTTTTTGTGTCTTGATTGGATTTTTTTTAAACTTGGTGGACCTATCCTTCTACAGAGCACAGGGGCAGTCTGAAAGAGTGGAGAAAATGAATGCTGTCACACTGAGTTAAATGAAATGACCCTTGAAAATTGTGGGTCTTTGTTTCTTTCCATGGAAAAAATCTTTTGAAAAAAGTAAAATGCAATAAACACAAGATATATAATACTTTTTTTGTCATGTTGCTATTTGTACCTATTTTCCAGAATTTCAATACTACATCAGCAGTAGTAGAGCAAAATGATGTCACTTCACTTCAGAATATAATGACTTGTCATATTTTTGCAACTACTATTCTTGCAATTTTTCAACACATTTTGTTCTTTGTGCGTAGCGTGAATTCCACCTCAAAATCTCATATATGATGATGAATCATTTTGCTCTACAGTTATTTGCACATTGTGAAATAACATGAAAACATTAGAACATGAATCCATACCAGAAGAATATCTTAAACCTTTATTTCAATTTCCAAGAGATTTTTTTTCAAACTAATTTTGAAAAATTTGCAAAATTTTAATTTTATAGTAAGTTCTGGACTTTCTTTTTCCATATCTGTCTGAAAAGCGTTGAAATGTTTAATTATTGGTTTTATAACTGATTGCCTAAATGTTGGCAACCTCTGTTACAGTCTCTGAGTTTCACAAGTAGTTATTTTATTAAAACAATATTGATCTTTCACATTTCCTTGTGTATCCATAATATAATAACACCATTATAATTACCATTTTAAGCTCTGATAATTTCCCATTGAAATTTCCTGATTAACCTTAAAAGGCTCAATATGCTAACTCCGCAAAGTAAGGATAGTTTAATTACAGTTTAAATTATCATTGTTATTCTTACTTATTTGTGTATTGCTGGCAGTGTGTGCACCTGCACATTAACCCAAGTTCTGCATAAAATTTTAGGAGATTATGTGAATCCCATAGAAGCTAGAAATAGTTTCTGAAAGCAGGAGAGTGATAAGAAGAAGGGGTGCAAAAGTTCTATACTGGTTTGAACTGATTTTTTTCTCTGATGGGTTAGTTAGCTTTGTCATTTTATAAGTATCACAAAGGAACAGGGAAGGAACAGACATACAACTTTGGTTTTGTAACTTTACAGAAAGGATTTAGCCGAAAGCAGGGCTGCAAATTGAAGTGAGAAATACCAGTCTCATTTTATCATCAATGTGAACATTTAAATCTGTCGGTTCACGTTCTATGTAGGAATTGTTCCAGCTGGAGAAAAGTTTAATGAACAATGAACACGTAAGACAACTTTGAAAAACAATGATGCAACTGTTTTCAGTGTCCTGGAATGTCATTATGTTCTTGAGATTCCAGCTGGAAAGGACTTATCTAAATTTGAAAAATCTACATATTACACCTCTCACCAAAGACAATCTATATAATTGTGTCTTTAAAAAAGCCTATCTGTAGGGATTATGTGGCTTTTTTTCACTATTTTCTCTAAATTTTGAGAATTATTATCTTGAAATAACACAGCCAATTTGTTTCCAAATCACTTCACCAAAACCCTTACTTTTCTGATTCCTCTTTACCAGTCAGTGACTTTTGTTCCAAGTACCAACACTGCATAATTTAGGACAAATAATCTTCAGAAGAGCTCATCTAACTTTTTCTTTTTAATACAGCTTACAAATTTCACTGAGTTATCTCATACAACCCTTAGATTGTACCTGATTTTGTGTGTTGAAAACATCTGTAGTTCAATGATACAGCTATTCCCTTGTTCTGTAGGTTAATCAGTCAAATCATAAACTCTTACTTCCAGTTCCAAGTTTCCAGAATAAATACACTTAAGACCTGATGGTTTCCCTCCTTCAACATGGCCCATCTGCCAGCACATAGGCCAGATTGAGACAGAAATCCACTCCCTTGTGTTCTACTGGTACACTAACCCACCCTACAGACAAAAGTTTTTACTTCTGTGATCATCTTCCTAACACACCAACATCAAACTAACATCAGGAACTCTCATGCATCATAATCAAGTCACCTTGCCTTTATTCCTAACAAACTAAAGAGGTTAAGCTTCATTAGTCTGGAACATACAGTATTTTCTCAAGATTCTGCAAATGTTTTGTGTTTTTTACCTACCCATTTGTCAAAAACAAGAGCACTGGGGTATTTCACCATGTAGGGATGAATTTTTTGTCTGTCCTAGTCCAGATATTGCGACATTACTGTGGCTATAACAAGGCAGTTTTATCTTAGTGGAAGGTTTTCTTCCTGATGGTGACCACACACTAGAATAATCTTACCTTGTCCAGTTTCTCCCATAATACCACTTATAAAGTTTCACTTTGCACCTAATCTCTATCAACCCGCATCTTGTGATTTTTATTGGTGATTATGGTAGCTGTGGATCCTCATTCATGTGGATTGAACCACGAATTTTTGTGAAGATTAGGCTAAAAATTCAAGTAGCTCATTGGACCTGACTGATAACCATCAGAATCATAGCAGTCATATCCCAAAACTTTCAAACTAACCCTGAGCACTAGCTCACATTGTGCTTTATATCTCTAGCTAACGAGGTTCTCAGTCAAGTCAGCTGCAAGTCACCTCTAAACCTACCGAGTCAAGAAATTTCCAAATTAAAACTTAAACTCCATCTTTAAATCACCCATATAATGTCCACATAATTATTTTTATGGTGATTATCCCGCTAATTTGGAGTACTGATGTATAATGAGATCAGGTAAGGACTGTATGTCAGCCATAAATCCTGATTTCCTTGATCCACTCTGCATGAGTCAGGCCACAGTATGGACATTTATTTCAGTTAAAATCCCTCATTATCTGCCACAAGTACACAGTGTCAGAGTAGATGAGGGGGGCACAAAAACTACTTTAAACAGAACAAGACCATGTTGAAAAATGTTGTTAATTTGCTAGCTAGAGAGTCATTCAGCCTCTTCTGAGATTCAGATTCCTTTCTCTCTTGAACCAGAACACATTCCTATCAAAAGTCATGCCTGGCTGAATGTCTCTCTGACACAACCCTAATTTGAAACCTGCTAGTCAGTGTTCTCTGGGAACCTTCTTCCATCTATCTCACACAGGGGAAAATTGGTCCTCAGCTAGAGCAAGTGAGGTCAGGTAAAGCCTGCTGCTGACTTTCATTAAGCGATCTGCTGCAAAAATTTATTTTCTCTGCAAGGCAAACATGAAGGTTTCTCAGTTTTATTAAACTAATTGTATGCACACTGTCAGCCTGTGTAAGTCCAAGTTTTGGTTTTTTTTATATAATTTTTTTAAATAGAAAACATATTCTTATTGAATAGTGATTGACTGAAAATTTGGGACAACAAGAAATGTCAAATAAGAACAGGATAGATGCAATAAATGAAAGCCAGTATGATTATTTGTTCAAAATATGCCATCTTTCAGTGTGAGCAACACGACCAACATGATGGCTATTTGATTTTTCAGTCTTTTCTTGAAGTTACCAACATATATGTATCCAAGTGGCAGGCTACATGTAGTGGGGACATCTCCTGAGAATGACTTATACTCAGCAAAACTTTCTCTTTTATAAGTCAGCCCAACAAACTTACAAGATAATAATGTCTGTGAGTTGCTACACCTAAAACTGATTCCTTGATGTCCAGGAGAAATAAAAGACTTTGATTTCCCTTATCTTCAACAGGATTAGAATATAAAACCAAAACGAAACATGCCCAATGCAAAGCCTGTACAATAACTTAGAGGATAGAAATTCAATCCTATGGTAATTTTATTGCCTGAAATTGAGTACCTTCTTCAGACATACATTTTACAGTGTCAATAGATCTTTATGTAGGTACAATATTGTCTAAGAACAGCTGTTTAGAGATTCATTAAGTTTGGGGATTATTATGTTTGAATAATTATTGACAACAATCACTCCAGTGAGAACAAGGACCGAGAAAACAAGACTAAAAAAGGTTTTCTCCTTTTTTTGGACCATCTTCTAGTCTTACATGTGTCAGCACAGTACCAATAAAGCGCCAACAACTTTGCAGTGGAAAGAAACATCTATGCATGTACAAGTGTTATGCATGCACATAAATGTACAATGTTAAAGTTCTGATTTCCTGTAAACCCCTGTGATGATTAACATTGTCATTATTTTGTTGCCAAATACCAAAAGGAAAAAAAACCATGCAACAGAGTTAAAGAGGTAAGATAAAAACCCAAATCTTTAATTGAAGCTTTCAGGTGCACAAAATACAGCCTTGCACATAGGTGATACAGGATTTCTATAACTTTTATAAGGTTAATGAATTAGCATACCTAGCCTGTATATGCAATAGGAAATCAGTTACCTCAGTAACCCAAACCTTTTTCAACCCCCTGGGGTGGGTCCAGGGGCTTCTTTGCCCTATTTACTTTTTATGTCTCTTAAATTTTGATAGAAAATAAGATGTCTTTGTCAGGAATTCTCTTCTGATGAATATTACTAAACAGAATTTCAAGAATGTATTAGTAAGGATTTGTTAAACTGTGAGAGGTGACAGGAAAAATATTAGAAACTACACAAATATATATTAAAAATCTATAAGGCTACAAAGATACGAAAATATATATAAAAAGATAAAAAATCTTTCAACATCAAATTCATGGTTCAGTTTCCTATAATTGAAACAAATAAATTCTGTACAAGATGGGTTTAATTCTGTGTATAAATTCACAGTTAGCAGGAGAGTTTGCCCCTTTGCTAACCTGTCACCTCTGTCAAGCAGAAGATACTACAGATGCTCACCTAGCTGGCGCTAAACAGGGACTGCTGTGAAAATCTTATGCAGGTTGCAGAGATTCCCTATGTTCAATCATTTTTTAAGCTACAGAGATCCATCTATGGCAATATCAGATAAAGTTATCTACATGGTAGACATGTGAAGTTAAATGTAATAATCTCCCTTTGCATCCATTTGTATCTCCTTCTGTTAAGTAATCAGACAGTGAATGAGTCACACAAGTTGCTCGTCTTTTGGATGAGCTGAACATATTGATCTCTTACACTCTTGATGGTTTTTGTCTGAATGATCAACAATTTATCATTTTACTCTTATTTTATACAGAACTAACCTAACAGCAGCAGCTGTACCAAAGGCAAGCACACAGATAAGGTGACTGTTTACTGAGCTTCAATCTGCCTCATTTTCTGTAGACCCTCATTGCCCAGAAACTTATGTTCAGATAATGAATTATTGTAAGTCCTTTTCAGGAGCTGTTGATTGTCTGAATAGACATTTCCACTCTTCAGATACAGACTTCCTCTTCTGTTTCTAAACTTATAATTTCACATTTGGCTATATTCAAATATTTCTGTAGTTTATGTCCAACTTGCTGAATCACCCAGGATGTTCCAAAACTTCGGTCTATTTTTGTTTATATTTTTCAGTTCATCTGCCTTCATATGTTTTGGAATTGATTAACACTTCTTAAGTTTTCTCCAGGCCTGTAATAGAAGTGTTAGATGCCAGAAAGTCCAGAATTGCTCCCTGCAGGATTTGGCTACAGCATATTAATTAATTCCCCTTTTACATTAAGAAACTATTGGTCAATTCTTAATGTGATTATTAGACTCTGTTAGACACTTGTTTTTAAGGTCCATGAATTAAAATATTGAGAATTACTAGGCTGAAATTAATATTATTGATTATTAATTTTATTTTAAAAATTCTAATTTAGTTCTTAAAGTTATGTTGCTTTGCTCGCAGCAATTTTTTTTGTACAGCATTAATGATTGTAGTCAACTTCTGTTTAGTTGGTTAAACTTCATATTTCCTTTGTTTAGGTTTTGTATCAAACAGTTATGCCTATTCTGCCATGTTAGCTTTGACTCAGCCAAATGTTACTGCTTTGAAGTCAGACTGTACAGGAAACTGAAAGGAAAAAAATGGAAAGCCTGAAGAAATGTTGTTCATCTGCAATAGGCAGAATGAAATGTCCCTGCCATTTCTTAAAAAAACAGGGTGTGTTACTGAACAGAAAGTTATTATCAAGAAATAATTTTTTACTGCTATTGTTATAAATCCCAGGAGGAGTTGTAACTGTTTCTATGTAATAACTAGAGTTTGAAAGAGGATTTAAATGAGAACTTTTAACTGAAGTTTACAAGGTTTTCACATTACTTGATCCATCCATTGTGTACTTGTGCTTATTTTGGGACCAAGACATTAAATTTATTAAAGTATATTTTATGTGCCACTTGGCAGCCTAGTTTCAAAGCAAACTGCATCCTTTTGAAGGACATTAAGATCTTGGTTTCTGAAATTCTTTCTCATTATTTGGTATTAAAAAGGATTATTTCATGCTAACTTAAATCACCCTACTTTTTACTATTTTGCATGTCATGGATGTAATATTTATCAAAAGGTGGCCTACTTTAAATACATATTCTAATTGTTTATTTTCTATAAGTGACTGACTCACAGAACAGAGACATCCCATCCAAACTCCATGAATCACCGTGTGCTTCTTGCAGCTCTAAATCTTCTACTTCCATCTGGGGAAATTTCAGCTATCCAAATAATTGTATTCTGGACACCTGGATACCCCAGAAAAGATGATCACAATGCCCATTTTGTATCTAAGTAAGGGATGAATTCCAATATGTCATCGTGTTTCTAAGCTCAAAGAAATACAAAAGATTCACATTTCAAAAACAAATATATACATGTCAGAAACTAAACCAAATAAGAATCAGAAAAAGACAAAACTGTTATTCATTGATAGTTGATATTATTTTTATACTTTCTAAATTGATTTTTTGCTAAATTTCTGGCCAGGGTTTTTTTTTTGTTCAATGTCTCAGTGCTCAACTCCTGCTCAGGATAAGAGGAAATGATGAGCAAAAAAATCCTGGGTGTGATAGAAATTATTACCTTTGCTTAACTGTTTCTTTTTGCTGCTAGGGATGCAACTTCATTGTCTTTTTCAATTTATACACACTTTCAAGTTACTAATCATTCTCTTAGTAATTAATTTCTCATTTAATGAAACTTTTAAAAAGTTTGTTAGAGTACAATTTGCTGCTGGATATTAATTTAAAAAATAAAGACCTCTAGAGGAGTTTAACTTCAGATTAAGATGTTAAAATGTACCTATGTACATGTGAACTGTGATCTAAATTCCCATGATATTCACTAGAGATCTATTCTGTGGAGCCTAGAGACTATTCATCGCATCAGGAAATAGGCACCAAGTTTCCTACATTTTTTCTACAGATTGTTATCCTGCCAGTCCCAAAAGATATATATATATCCTCTATGTCCTGAATCACATTTGTATAACCCTGCTTTTGAGTCTCAGCAGCACTGGTGCCTTAGATCCTACTGGGCACAGCCCACTGAGGCCCTGTGTGCTGGAACATCCAGATGCTCATCAGTGTGGCACAATGTAGATACCCAAACTGGGGTGCCTTACTGAGTGCCCCTGAGCTGGCCCTCTCCCTTGCTGTCATTCGGGTTGTATTTCCACTGTCAGGTAACTCTGATCCAGCTGATCCAGGGTCTACCCCTGAAGCCCAGCCCCAAACCAGGTGCAGTGCAGTGTGTGCCATGCCATGTGGGCTCCTCTCCAAGCCAGCTGTGGTGCTGGGGACAGTTTGCTCCAGGGAATGGGATACATTCCCTCCATCCTATGCAGTCTTCTTCCAGCACTTTCCCAATGGACCATGCGTTGCACAGTGCTGAATTCTGCCCTTATGCTTCATCATGCTACATATAAACACCCTCAGTGTCATGCTGCAATAACACAACTGGGATGTGGGCATGCGAAGTCTCAGGAAAACACTGCAGTGCACCGTGGACACACAGACTGGGATTCAGCTGCCTAATTCTAAATATTCAGTGCTAATTTATGTGTTGATAGATACCTCACCTTTCTTTCAACTGCAGCTCCAGAAGGAGATGGGTTTTCTGTAAACCTGTCCTTCATGCCAACTCTGTGCAGATGGTTTGGATACATTAGGGCATATAAATGGCACTGGGAGCCAGTAATCACTTTGGTAGTGGTTGTTTTTAATAATGCAGATATATTTCTTATCATCTAGTTCATAATGATAATTATAATATTGGCATGTTTTCTTTTAAATATTCCAAGTCCTTCCATTGCATAAATTGAGGAAAAAAAATCATATTTCACTAGTAAAATGAAAATTCTGCCCTAATGTTTTCAGGGAACAAGTTGGAAATGTCAGCCAAGTACATCCTAGATTCTGAGCACCATAAGGCAAATGAGTAGAGCCCCAAATTCACTAATGATACATCATATCATTTTTTATCAATTTCATTCTTGCTTTAATTTTAATGATATTACATTTATTCAAAGAAAGCTTGGGGGCAACCTCCTTCCTTAGGGAAAAGAGCCAACCACCAGTGGACTCTGGGAAAAATTCATTAATTAACAAGTTATGGAAAGGTTGCAGAGAGAGAGAATATCTTAGGACATGGAAGCTTTGGAAAAGCTTTTATTGGCAAGGCACCATCAGTGTTCCTCTATGTGAGACAAAAAGTATTTTGTAAACAAACTTCGAGACATTAATGATGACATTTGAGAGCTGAAATCTGAAAACCTGCCCGGGTGAAACGAAAACAGAATAAATGATTCCCAGCGAGTCAGAAAATAGTTCAGAGCTCTAAAGAAATGAGTCAGAATCTAAATATACTGAGTATGCTAAAGGCATGAAAAAAAACTTAAGCTGTAGAAAGAAGCTGCAGGAAACTCAACCTAATTCAGTCAGGCTAATATGATCAAAATCTGTAAATGAATTCATTTATATTAAACATGGTATGAGGTATTTTGATCACTTTGAGAAAAGTAGAATTACATAATCTGTTTGCAAGCAGTAAGAATTAAGTGTTTAATGAGAAAGGTAAGAATTTCAAGGAAGGGAAGAAAAGGGAAAACAAGTAAGAAAACAGAGGACTAGAAAAGGAATAATCACCAAGAAGTGGCAGAAGTTTCGTTGCTCCAGGCTGGACAGAGCTTGCCAGTGCAGCCTGGAGTCAATGGGCAGCTGCAGTCTGAAGGGCTCAGAGACCAATGCTGTTACTTGGACAGAGGGATAATTTCCAACTGCCCTGCTTACTGTGGTGTTCATCCATACAATTACATCTCCTGCTCATGTAAATGTGACCACAGCAATAAAATGTCCTTTCCCAAAACTGAATACTTGGACTGGAATTTTGCAATACTTATAGACATTTGAAAGTTGCACATAAGCATTGAAGGCGCGAGGCATCACTATTTGCCTGTGGTTTAGTCATTAACTGTTAATAAATCTGCACATAAAATGGAAGCCAACTGTAGAAAGCATTTTAATCACTCTTTTCTCTATTCTAAATTATATTATCAGTCTGGGGAGATTTGTACCCTCAAAATGGAGTTGCAGATGAGATCACACTGGACATCTTACAACAAATTTCCCGATGTCTGCATTCTTTGTCTCTTACTCTGCTAGCATAAGGGCCTATGTAGAAGTACTCTTACAAGTGAAAAAAAATTTCCTTATTCTGAAAGTGTGGGTGTTGAAGAGGAGGGAAATGTACTTTATTCTATTTTTTAGAACTACAGTAAGCTCTAAAAAGAGGATGTATAAAAAACCACAAAGGTTAAAGGCAAGAAGCAGGTGGTGGTGCCTGGGCTCACTATGAGTACTTTGATTCGCATAGACAGTCTAAGAACAAAAAAACCAGCATGGAAATATAGAGGGCATGAGAGAGATATGAAAGCATCAACTGAAGTGGTTAATAAGCAGAATAATAGAAAAGAAGCTATATTTGGGAGATACTCAGATGAACACCTTTGCAACTATTATCCAGGAGCAGATTCCTGTGGCATCCAAACAAGAGGTTCTAAATAATTCAGTGTTTTTGTTTCCATTCTTACCATAGACAGTATCAAGGAATGCAAAAGAGGAAAAAAATATTAGCCTTCTTACCGGTTTTGTGGCTAAAAATAGTAGTTGAATTTCTCAAATTTACATACAGGATTTTTTTTCCTTTGAAGACAGTATAAGCCGCTTCCTCTACCTTCTTCCACTGAAAAATATTGAAAAAGGCAAATCAGATCTTTTTCAGCAGAAAAAAAATCCAAAACAGGTACAACAAAATGTTTAAATGGCTTTGAGAATCTCGGAAAACTTTTCAAACACTAATGGGATGATGGAGAGGTGGTCAGATCATTTACTTTGAGTAATAAATTAGACATTATAAAGTCTAATCTTGCAGGTACCTAGTCTTGTGGAATTATTCTAAGGTCTTAGACTAAGACTGCGTAAAGATGGAATGCCTTTTAGATAGACAGGTAATGGTAGTTCTTAAGGTTTTTCAGAGTTATTCAGAGATACTGCACACTTATGAAGAAAATATCTGAGTCTGGTCATATGAAATATTAAGTCCAGGGTTGTCAGAATATGCTGCGGAGAAGGCATCTGCCTTTTTGCATTCTTTGTGGTAAAAAATTGCCAGATGGAAAATAAAGGGGAAAGGAAGGAGACAGGTTGGTCCAAGGATAGTCACATTGCTGTTTCCTGTGTCTCCTAAAACTGCACCTCTAGAGAAAGGAAGACAAGTTTAGAATATGTTTCTTTATTTGGTCCTTTGCATGCCCACTGGCATGTCTCACCAAGAGGGATGTTTCCAACATCCCTCTATAATGTATGACCTGGAAAACTTCTGTAATCCCTCTTCAACACCAGTAGCTGCAGGTTCAGGTCTTCTGTTGGAGGAGGCATCAAATCTGTCACCCACTTCTGAAACAAGTGGTTTAGGTGAGGCACAAATATAGAAAGAGTGAGCATTGCTGCCCACCAACACTGAATAAACTCTTCCTCACTGTCCTTGAACACTCCAATTTGTATTTCTTATGGAGACAGTAATTTTCAAAATCAATGTGCATATACATACATGGTATATTTTAAGCTAGTAATCCAACTTCATGTGCAGTTTATTTTTTTCAAATTTTCAAGCTGGGCAGAGCCACAAATAATTATTGTCTACATCTCATCTCATATCTCTAGCTCTTTCCTACTTGATATTTTCTTGGAACACAGAATATATATTTGTAACCAAAGTAAAATTCATTCAAATATTGTAGAGCTTTTTATGTCACATTTTCTTCAAAAATGTGAGTGCTAAATATCTCCTTTCAATAGGACAGATTTTGCCTTTAGAGTGTCTTTATATTTCCACATTGAATAGTCCAGACAACAGTCTGTATTTGATCAGCTGACTTCCATCATGTGTAATGTGGAATTTCCTTTCCAGCTCCGTATTTCTAAGTCTAAAGGTGACTGACATAGCAAAAAAGCATGGCAACAAAACATAGGCATAGGCACTTCAGCAACAAACTTTGTAGGTAGGTGCAAACTAAGTGTGTGAACATTCTGTTTAAGAAACTTCACAGCTCAAAAGTAATTTTTTTTAAGAGGTAGTTTCATGTGTTAAAATATTAAGATACCTCCTGGGTTTATCATGCCATCCCTCACTGATGCTTAGAGTTAACATTAGTGATTATAATAGATAAGGGCTATAACACCAATTAATGATGACCTCCTTTCTGAAGATCAAATACAAATTAGGTGTCCTAGTCTTCTTGTGAAGTCATATATCTATTTACATCAATGGCAAATATGTAGTATGCTCCTATTGTCATTTACCACTTTTTTACTTTCC
>NW_005054302.1:12349795-12369833 GCF_000277835.1 Geospiza fortis
AATTTAAGTTACATTGTACGCCTTTGAGAGCATAATTACCTCTTCCTTTAGATTTTTCATTGGCAAGAACTGCATTGCAGGACACTAGTATAATGTTAATAATCCCAGGGACTTAAAAATTTATGACAAGACTGTCAACAGTAGGGTATGAGTGGGGACCAAGCAAGAATTTAGCTAACCTACACAGATATTAAAGGATATTTCAATGATTTATCACAAAACTGTCAGCAGTAGAGTATGAGTGTGGACCAAGTAAGAATTCAGCCAACCTACACAGATATTAAAAGATATTTCAGTGATGAACCACATAAGCTGCGTGTAGATCATCCTGAATGCAGGTGCCTTCACTATTAGAGAGCATTCTATGCTTTCTATTCTATCCTCTTTCTGATGTGCCATCAGCATATTGTGATGGATTAATGTAGAGATACGTTAGGTACCAAAATACCCTACTGAAATGACCTCATGATAAGTACCTTACAACACTGTAGGGATCATGGTTGTTATGCAGATTGAAACCCAGAGCTGAATGAATATGAAGCAGATTTTGCTTTATTAAAATAATTTATAATTTTAAATATTTAGTTTATTCCTTATTAATTTTAAGACATTTACTGTCATGTAGACAGACAGTATTCTTCTTCTTTCTTCTTCCTCTCAACTGACTTGAATGTACTTCCAAAGATCAAGACTTCTGGCAAGAATAATGGAAAAGAAACTTACATTTGATATCATAAGAACACTGAGAATCTAAATTTTCCTCATTTGATACAAAAAATCTATATAATGTTTTGTCCTAATTGGGAAGTGTGCATTCTGTAAAGAGTTCAATTTAAATAACATATTTCACACTGAAATCTGAATATAAATGTTGGACTTGAAATCTTTTATCTTGAGGGATGTCTCACATTCAAGTCCAGCTATAGAGGGCAACATTTTGGCTTTACTGCTGTAATAGGTCAAACTAAACTTAATTATCACTGAGTGTTTAGCTTTGCTCTTCTCCAATATGATATTTAAAGGTAGCTGTTGTCTTATGGGCTGTCACATCCACTGTGACATAAAAACGCTGTACATAGTGATGAAACTGAAACTGCTAAATATGTAGTGGTGACCTTTCTGTACTGTTCCTCCTGAAAGCTCATCAAAGAGGTTGAAAACTTAAGGCTCATAACAAAAAGGTCACCCATCACTTATTTATGTTCAGAGGGACTTTGGTCAGGAATTGATTCATTAACAAGTCTGTGTTTTGAGAAGCTTCTTCTTCACTAAGGTAACAGTCCAAAATGTGCACTACTTATAAATAAAATGTAATCTGAGTAGAAGTTATTTTATCACAAATAAAGCAACATTAATAAGACTGAGTACTTAGTGAACAGTCTAATATAGGTGTAAAGTAATCAGCAGATAGTTGACACTTCCTCTTCCATTCCTCCAGGGCCCATTAGCAGTTGTCTTGCACCACTACATTTTCAGACTTGGCAGTACAATCATTACTGGTGTTGTCATGCCAAATGTTGGAATAATGAGGATAGGAGTGGTATATTTATGAGGAAAACTCTAGAAAACCAAACTTTCCTATAAACTATTCCACACCTTAATTCTGTTCATCATTATTCATCTTTGTTTTAAGTAAGCATTTGTGAACATTATGTGTTAATTTAATTTATTTTCCTAATAATTATGATCAAAAATGTATTTGTTGCCTGTGTTATGTTGCCTCTGATATACTCTTTGAGAGTAGCTATATTACAAGAAAATCAGTTCCAATTCACAAACTGCATGTCGGTGTTCCCTTTACTCTTGGATATAAACCATGACCAGTCTGTTGAATCAATAATATACTGACTCAATATTTTCATTTGGGAAAGTAAATGTCTCTAATTATTTCCAATAGTTCAGTTTCATCAAATGAACTTTGCTTGTAAATTGTGTATTTTGGATGGCAGCAACTGATATTTTCATATCTTGGGAAAGACTAAGTACAAATACTTTTAATGGATGGTTGAATCACACTACGATTCAACTGATACTTTGGAGATGGGCATTTGTGACATGGGACAACCTTGATTATTTGTTTCTTGTAACCAAGCTTACCCACTGATTACAATTTAGTGGCTATAACACAGTGCCACTCAGCTCTGGTAAAGAGATCGGGGTTTGATGTGCTCTGTTACCACATGAAGAAATGTACTCTGAGCTAGTTCAGAACAAATATCTATCAAACTTAAAAAGGAGAATGTGTGACTTTAACATTATGTAGACACAAGACTATTTCAGGGGTCACAGAGATTTTTCTTTTTTAATAAATTGTCAATATTTGGCTGATTCACTGATTTTGTAGAATTTACTGATTTTGAAGTTATTGTAACTTAAATACAATAACTTGTATTGAGTTACAATAAGAAGAACTCCAAGTGGTTAGTTCAGTCACGTTCATGAAAACAGTAATTCACATGGAGAACTAAACTTGAATTTTCATTGTGAAGGAATTTTTTTGTCAATTTTGGCTTTTATTTTGTTTTTAAGAGTTTTGGCTTTTATTTTGTTTTAAATGATACAATCTGAAAAATAATTTATTTTGAACCAGTCAAAATTGTTCATACTGATGACATTCTATGTATTTTTTTACAAGTTTAGATTTCAAACTAGACTTGAAATTCCACTTTAAAAATGTCAGAATTTTTTAAAAATGTAATTTAAAAAATTATAATTTTCTAAAGTGATATTTTCTGTCAAGTCCAATAATAACAACTATGTGTCAGGCATTGTGAATGTGTGAGAGTTTTGGAAATTCAATTCCAGACAAGGAAGTCCTAGCCAATGTCTTCACTTTCAGGAAATGGATCAACAGACAGGAACCTTTAACTTGTCTAAAAATTCCTGATGGACTCAGCAGAACCACTCACACATTTCATGATTCTGCAGCTTCTTTCTCATGTGATTAGCATTACTGCCATGGGTAGTAGTGGGTTAAATAAAACCAGATGGGCTTGCACTGTTCTGGCCATAAATAGCATGACTACCTTAATCAGAGTATAAAAGTATCCTTAAATAGACCAGAAGAATACCTGGTTTGACTGGTATAGTCACTCTGTGTAGTCAGCTCTTTATAGAAAGATATGAGATACTCTTCCATGACAATGGAAACTTTTTTTACATATTTTCTCATCTTTTGTCAGAGTTCAGCTCAGGACCTCCTGGTCCTCCAGTTACACCTACACCTTTGTCATTGTCCAGTCCTTTTCTTCCATTAGATTTTTTTCCACAATTGAATGACCTCATATGGTGGGTCAACCTTCATTAGCCACCAGTTGCCTATCAAGGGAACACAGATTGCTCCAGGAGGGGTCCTCTGTGAGGCCACAAGTCCTGTCAGCAAATCTGCTCCAGTGTGGGCTCCTCTCTCCGTAGAGCTGCAGGTCCTGCCAGGAGCCTGCTCCAGCTCAAGCTTCTCACAGGTTAACAAACTCCTTCAGCATCCTTCTGCTCTGGAATGAGGCACTCTGGGGGCTGCAGGTGGATCTCTGCTTCCCTGTGGATCATTATGCAGAGGGGCATCCTTGCTGACCAAGGTATTCACCACAAGCTTCAGGAGAATCTCGCCTTCTGCACTGATCTTGGGGTCTAAAGGGATGTTCCTCTCACATCTTCTCACTTCTCTCTTGCTGTAATTGTGTGGGATTCTTTTTCCTTCTTAAATACGTTATCACAGAAGCACTACCAATGCCACTGACGGGCTCATCTTCAGTCAGTGTAGAGTTTACCTTGGAACCAGCTGGAGCCGATTCAGTTCAACCACTTGGGAAAATGCTTCTCACAGAAACCACTGTTACCATAACCTTGGTACATAAACCAAATGGACACTTTTGGACTCTACAACAGTCTTTGCTGAAGTTCTGCTGTCTGCCACATTTCTGCTCATAGTAAAAACCAGATGTACTTCATTAGTACAAGTGATATTCAGATACTTCCACATTTCTCTTTATCCATTTTATACAATAGGAAGATATTTACTGTATTTTTATACTTTAAAACTTCTTCTTTCTTAGCTTTGCAACAGATCATCTTAGGAAGTGTAATGGTAAAAAGTATGTCCAATAAACCCTGTCAAACCCAGAATTGATGTTTACCGAACACAGAGAAGAACAGCTAATATTAAACTTCAGAAGAATTTTATTTCCATTTAGAGAAGGATATTAAACATTTTGGAGTGAGTAGATTCTGAGATTAAATCGATCTGTGATACAAGTAATGTTAATATTTATTCATTCCACTTTTATATCACAATGTGTTTGATTGATCCACTTTACATTCCTTAATGGGGAAATTTGAACAATAAGTAATGTCTTCAAAGTATTTTTGTGTCAAAATCCCTCATTGACTTTATTATACATAATTGACCATGAGAAAAAAAAAGACAGAAAATCTCTTAGAAAAAATTATTATAAGAAATTGTTTTGCAGCAGATGTAAGAAGTCAATTTCATATGTGTAATTTTAAATATTATTATATTAATTGAGTTTCAATAACAGCAAAACAATAAGAGCAGTTCATAGTAGTTCATAGATATTGAATTTTGAAATCCCTGTTCAAGTCTTTTGAATCTCAGTTCATGCCATGACTTCTTGCCAAGAATGAAATTTTCTATGGAGGATATAAAACGTATTATGTGAAGGTTGGTTCAAAGCATTTTTAGTCAGTAAAGTTAACAAAAATTTTAAAATAGAGTGTTTTCTGGGATGACATTAAGGTGCTTTTGGCTGATGCTGGGAGGATCCAATTGACACCTGGTCACAATTTTTATGGAGCATACAGAGGGGAAGAAATGCAAGGTCCCTGTGTCAACTGTGGAGAAGGTGATGGATGCAGTGGGGATTTCAGATCTACAGCATGAGAGAGGGAATATCACTAGAGTGCAGCATCAGCACTCAGTGTAGGAGGGATGCTCCAACGTTTCAATTTAAGGGCGTATCAGTCCTCAGACTTCTCCATTTTGCTAAGCTCTGGAGTGATGCCTGTGGCAGATAACTAAATTTTGGGAACTAAATTATGGGCCATTTAGTGCATTGAGTGAAGTAGAAAGCAAAGGGTCAAAGGATTGCTGTGACATCCTTTGGTCTGATTAGTTTTAAGGTTTCACCTGAATGGTGCTGTCTCCTCAGCATAATTGAAAATTATGCTAATTTTTTTTTTTGTTCTAAAACAGCATAATATTATTTTAACAACTTTATTTCTCTGAAGGGTATGGTTTAAAGGAAAACAAAATTATTTGAGAGCTCAAGTTGAAGTTCACAAATAAAAGGGAAAATAAAAGTGAAAACAGGCTGGTTCATTTTGGTGAGAAAAATAAAAACATTTTGTTTAGGAACAAGCCCAACATGAACCTTTCTATCACTGTATCTAAAGAAATCCATGGTGCTCCATGGATTTCTCTACTTATCTTTCTGTCTGTGTTTCCAGCTGTCTGACATCTGCATTCTTTCTTTTAAGGGTATGTTTTTGCAGACAATTACAGAAGAGATCCTCTCCAAGTCCTTAGAAAACTGGAGATTACAGAAAAAAAGATAGGATACTGACTGAGGTGCTCGGCCAGAAATAGAGATTTAAGTTACACTCACACACTTGCACACGCACACGTATTTCATTGGTGTGATAATTGGATAATCTTCATGTTCAACTTGTACTGTTAAAGAATTTGTTCCACTCTCCTTTTTTCCCCCGTGTTGTCTCATTGCTGCCTTGCTCTGGCTTCATAAAAAGCTTGGGAAAGGAAAAAAAAAATAGATTTTTCTTGTTGCAATGTCATGAGCGCTGTAGTGCTGGGAAAAGATAGTGAGAAGGTGTGACTAGGAGAGGTGAGAGAGAGTTTGACTGATGCTGTTGGGAGCAGCATTTCTGTAGATTGACACTGCTTCTCAAACTCATTAATTAGTATTTTTACATGAAGAAGCAAAGTCAGCCACCATAAGTAACCCATGGTGGAGGTTAAGGAGACTGACAATTTTTTTCCTGCTAGTGGCTGTCACTGCAGCATTCTTTGATCTTTAAGTTTTGCATTAAATAAAAGATACTTAGGAAGAAAGCAGAATACTAGCTGTCCTGTACCTATGGAACAGAGCTTGCTACAGCTAAATTATACCTGAGTAAGCTGGGACATTTTTAGAACCTAGCCATTCTTTCAAATATATAATTAATATTAACAAGTTAGCAATATTTCCTAGGACTTGCTTTTTATTGTGTTGGAAAGATAAAAATTATCCATTTCAAACATAATTTCAACAAACAACTTATTCAGCTCATTTACTTTCTTTACATGTTGATCAGCTATGCCAGATTGTCTTTGCTCAGAAACTATTCAAGACTAGAGACCATGTTCAACCTTAAGCAGTTAGAAGACCTGATTTTCTGTCCCATAATAAAATTTGGGGTTAATATGGAACAAAGTGCTAAGCGAAAAATCTTGCAAAAAAATCCCTAGAAGAAAAATAGGGGGAGAAAAAGGAAAAAACCTTTCAAGATATCTTTTTCACAGAAAATAATTTTTAAAAAATGATTAACACACATAAATTTTGCCTTTCCATTCCCCATCATAGCAGAATCATGTCCAAACCATTTACTTTGATGCAGACTGCTAAACAATGATAGAATATATGAGAAAAAATGAATTTTTTTATTAGTGGAATGTTTCTCCCAGAGAGTCTCTCTGAGAGATAATTATACTATGAAATCCATATTTTGTGCCTTATATATGTTACAGCCTGAGAGATAAGAAAGTTTTTGACTTAGGCAGTTTCTAGATTCCCAAAAAAGAGAAGAAAATTAAGGTCAGAGAAAGAAAAATTGGCTCTTTTGGTTTTTTAATTGATTTAAATTTGTCTAATTGTATGAAATGTCACAAATTAAGTCAGATGACCTCTTGTTTTGTTCAGTCTGTGATACAGGTATAATAATAATTGAGATGTGAGGAGTTCTCCCCAGTGTTTGACTTCAGTGACTGTACAAACCTTCCTACACAAATCTTTGTAGATATGATTTGATTCTTTACCTTCAGAATAAAATTAATGAAATTGGAAGATGTTTAAAATCAGAACAAGCAAAAACAATGGTCCATTTTAAGGAAGAAAGTGATCATATTAAAGACAGCTGATATTACATATGTGAGGCTATATATTACAATATGTCACTAATTTGTTTTGGCAGCTACAGGGACAAGATCGTGCTTTTGGGATGAACATGGAGGCAATTTCTTACTGGATGTATTCCCCAGCTTTTTTCCAGCACACAGGGGAGAGGAGAAACGCTCCATAGTCCTGCCATGTAGATGCAGTGACAGCCTGCATTCAAAGTCCTAAATGTAGGGGCAGGAAAAAATTTGTTGCTCTCAAGAGAGAGGTTCTTGGTAGTCCTGACATTAAGCTGTTTCTTCAATTTAATGTTATCTTTTTGGCTTTTTGATGTTGGAATGCTGATTTATATGCTTATCTATGCTACTCTATTTAGGTTTTGCTTAATTCCTTTGGGTTCCAGCCTTATGAACATCTCTTGAGTCCCCTTAGATATCATCCAGCCCATCTCACATACACTTGCTCAGCTCAGTAAATTTTATCCAGTTGTAAGGGCTCATATTTCCAATCTCAGGTCCATCTGTATCTCCTTCTGACCACTGCCACCTGGTTTAGTTTCTGACCAACTGCCTTCATCATTCTGATAAGTCTATAAATCACAGAGAAACCAAGACATGCGGCCTTATTTGTGCTTACAAATAGGAGAACACCCAAAGGAGACCTCAGCATTTCTTGTTTTGCAAATATTTTCCCTTACATGGAGGTTTGAACTCTGAGATTCTTGATAAACTGATTTTGAAGCAAATATTAGTATATAAAAAGGAAAATTTATAAAATTGGAAAGATATGCAAAATACTTCAGGCTTTTCTGTGATTGAATATACATCTGAGAGTTCACGTTGAGAGCAATCAGGAGATTTAATTAGCTTGATAGGTGTATCATTTGAAAAATTTACTATGACTTCTAATAAAATGAAACTATATTTAGTTGTGCTCTTTTCCAAGCATGGTAGAAATCCATCTTAGATACTGAACTCTGAATAACCTACTTGTCTGTTTGAAAAATGGTTATGTTGCTGTAGAGAATATTAAAAGCTACTCCTACAGAACTCATAGGAATATGCTTTTAAAATACTTTTGTAAATTCTTGATCAATTCAGGTCAGTTATTTGTGGGGTCATATCACTCTTTGCTTAAATGTATCTTGATATCTCTCAATTAATGCAAATTGTCACAAAACCTGAGAGGTTTCACCAATGATATCACAAAGTTCTACTTACCCCATGTAAAAATGTTTAGGAATAATATTTTTGTACTATTTCTATTTTAATTGCATGGTTCAGTGAGGACATAAGCTGATGGGATTTGAGTTGATATCATAAGCAGAATAATGGTTAAGGATCTTGAAAGCTGATATCACTTTCACTAATTCTTTAGAAAATTTCAAACTCTTGTTTTCTAAATTTAGTTTATGTTCACAAGAAACATAAAACTAGAAAGTTGGCTACTTTTTCAACTAAATTTGGTGGCTCCTATAGATGTTCAGTAACTTTGTATTTACACGGTCTAATCCTTTTTCCAGTAAGACAGTAAGTTTTACTGAATTATCCACAATCAGACTCACAGTCTGGCTAAAGAATATATTTTTAGTTGTATAGTGAAAGGTAAAGATGATATTTTGTTTGCTTACTCTATTTATGTATTTATGTCTTATTTACATTACATCCTTCAGCACACCAGGCTGCTAAAAGAATTTTTTGCTCTAAAGACTGTGAAATTTGATTGTAAAGTCTGGTCTGCATCACTTATGCAATGGCACAATAGCCGTAATTTTTTTTTTGGCTCGATATGCTCTTAAGTGCGTATAGAAGAACACACACTATGCTTCTATGCTTCTATACACACAAGGAAGGAGGCAGGATCCTATGAAGTACAGAAGTAAGCTATCTATTCAATATGTTTCACTGATCACCCCCCAATGGGACCCGGACGAGTCCCCAAAAAGGTGTTATGAATATGAACGATTCCCTGTTCCACCAAAAGCACAAGACAACATAGCCCATAGTATACACCCTCGTACATTTGGCTTTTTTTGCTTAACATCCTACTGGCAATTCCAGAATCTATTTAAATTTCTCCAAACATGTCCTTGACACTCAGCTAGTCAACAGTTTCATAAGGATCCTTACCCTGTTTCTTGGTGCCAGGTAGGTGAGAGTCAAAAGATACCAAAAGGACCAGAGTAGACTTCTTTCAAAGGCAGGGAGCTTTCCAGGTGAGGGGAAGTGAGGTTTTCTTCCCTGAATAAATTATATTTATATTCCATTGAAGTATATAATGTGCACACTCAAGGAAACTAGAACTTGACAACACGACAGGCAGTAGTGCATTCTCAGGGCTCCAGCAATGAAATGATTATTGAGCTTTGGGTGCATCATGGAATTGAAGAGGTTTACGGAGTGCAGCAGGGTAAACCTGAAGATTTCTATGAAGCATTTCCCCCAGGTGTGACAGAGCTCAAAAAAGTACCTATTTCAAAGTGCAGGAAGCAGGTGGAAGAGGCTGACATTGCAGTCTGATCAAAAATCAATTTGATATTTCAGGACAGTAAGTGATGATAGAGTGAGGAAGGAGAAGATGCCTTGGGAGGGAAAACAACTAGAAGTGAAAATAAGTACTTTGGCAGAGAGACAATAGAAAGATGTAAAAAACCCTAAGCAACTCAGATTATAACAGTTCCTTTTAATTTTGTTAGAATTACTGATAATCTGTTAGTGTTGGGAACATAAATTTGTATATTCTCCTGCAGAATGTATTATTTTGCACTTCTAAAAGGCAAGCTGTCCTTCCAGAATCCCTCTGCATGTGATAAGCAGAAAAACACTCCCACTGGAACGTGTCAGTTTTTCTAAATTTTTATGGTGCAAGAGAGAAAGAGATACATTTAGCTACGATAGATGGATGTCTGCATTAATAAGCAGCATCTTTGCTGAGGAGACTCCCTTGAGGATGCTATGTCCACATCAATGAAATGCCATCAGACTGGGATGTATTATCTTGGCAGCTGTTCTGAAGTGAAACTCACAAAAATCTGAGATGGTGATGCCTGCCAATACGTATTAAAAAATAGCAGAATGAAAGGATATGCAACCACAAAATCTGAGCTGATATAGCACAGAGATGGGAGAGACCCAGTAATGCAAGACAGCTCATTCAGTTTGAAGGCTGAAAATCTGTCCTGAATTTACTAGGTGTTCTATTCTTCTAGAGCCTTTGCTGGTAAAATGGTCAGCAATTACTGAAGTCCATAGGGACCAGGTAATCTAGACTTTCTTATTCCAGAAGTGACTGTCTCTTTCACAAAGTGGTTTAATATGACCTTGAACAAATTTATATAGGATGTTTGAAATAATTTTAAACTTTATCTACTTTTCAGGGTTTTAAAGGCATAGATAATAGCTAAAAAACTTTCACGGTTTTAAAAGCAAGAATCATATCTGTTCTCATACACATACACAATAATTTTCAAGAAATAATCACCTATGTTTAGATTGAATTAACTTGTAGATGGAACATATTTTGTGATTACTTTGCTCTGTTTGCTTTTATGAAGAACAGCCACAAAACAATGGAGATCGACATGACATCACCACATCCCTGGGAAAGGACATACCTCTATCATGGTACAGAAGAGGTCTGACAGCATAATCCATGAGCTAGTCAACAATAATGTACTGTGGTTTAAAAAATAACCAGTAGTTCCCATATAACAGTGTACCAAACTCTAGTTTCAAAAGATTTCCAATATGAGATAAATGTAAAGAACATGATAAACACAGAAATATCATTATCTGCTTTTTGATATATTTGGGTACTTATGTCTTTATAATTCTAGAATAATCTTTACCAAAGCAGTGTTCAGACATTCTAAATTTTGCCTTGTATTTTCATATTAAACACAATGTTGATGCTTGAAAGTGATGCATCATTTTCCCTTGGTTATACACAAAATCTGGACTCAGTATCCTGCTCTAAAGAGAAATATGGTACAAATTAAGCCACAGCATGCAAGACATAAAGTTTGAAAAAATAAAAAGAGAGAGACTTTGTGGAAAGAAGAGACCTCATATTGTTGAGAATTTAGTCCGAAATATCTAATGGTGGAATTCTCAATGATAAAATCATTTGAAAGGTCCAGAAACCTTCTGCAGCCCCAGGAAATGAAATACATATATTTTTTTAATATTAGAGATCTAGAAAAGTTTTCCTGCTTTCAAAGGTTTTACCATTTTAATCAAATTAACTTGATTTCCAGGTATATTAATTTGAGTTTAAAGGTAGAAATTGCTCGGAGAAGATATTATTAAAAAGTCTAAGGAGAGTAGCCCTATTTCTGCACACCTATGCCTCAATCTCCCAAACATTTTAAGCAAGATTTTCACAATTAACATGATACAACAGTTTTACTTTCTTCACTATTTAAAGCAGGAAAGAGGGTATTTCACTAGGATTAGCTTTGTATGTAAATGAGACCAAATCTCAGGGTAAAAAAGTTCCATGTCAAGAGCTCTGCCTACAGGGCTATTTTCAAATATTATACTCTCTCAAATTATTATACTCTCTCTGCCCAGACAATGGTTGACTAGTAAAGCAAGTAGAGAGCTAGAGGGTGTATAATGGAGTGTGGGTTTTTAGCAATTTTGCTACATTAGTCCTTAGGCTCCTTAGGCATTTCTTTTTCTCCTCTGTTTTACTGCTAAACAGTTTAGCTTCATACATGTTATAGGGCTGATCAATTGATTAATTGTTTAAGCCTCATTGTAATTGATATTTTGGAATGACCCTTGCAGGCCAGCAATGTCCCACCTGAATTATGAGCAGAAATTAAGCAGTGATTATATTCATTTTCTTGAAACCCTAATGCTGCCCTTGGCTTTCCATGGTGCCATGTGGTTTGAATAATCACATGGCTTTCCCTGTTTGCCTAATTCCATCTTCTCAGATGAATATTAGTGACTGGGCATTCAATTCATACAAAGACATAGGGCATAAATTCAGATAGGAAAGGGTGTACTGCTCAAATCAGAACTTCCCACAGCACTTCATACCAGATAAAAATACGAAATACAACGCTGCATTGGCCTTGATGCAACATACATGTATCTTGTGAGCATGATTATTCTTAAAGATTTCTCTGCTTTATAGCAGTATAGCACTGACAGACAGCTGATTAGATTTATAGTCTGGGAAGTGATGGACTGCAACAGTTTTTTGTAGGTTGTCAGTTACAAAAAGAAGAAATTTGGAGCATTTACTAGATCATATTGTGTCTCAGGTACCATAGCAGAGAGCATGAGAAAATATGAACATTCATTTTTAACTAGCACTTAGACATCCACTGATGACTTATTCAATAAAAAGGAAAGTTATTACTACTAATTATTATCAGTTTGGGGAAATAGGCTTAATATTGTTTTCTTCATGGTTTAATTTAGTTTCCATGTTCCTTGGTGTGTTTTTTATTTTTATTTATCTCTTTTGTCTGTAGTTTGAGTAAATCTTGTTTCATTTCAAGAATATTCTAATTTTATTCTGATAATTTTACTCAGCTTTGTCACATTTTCTTTTAGAGTCCTGTTGGTGCTTACAAGAGCACCAGGAAGGGCCAAAGGTTCCTGAGGAACATTAAATAAATGAAGTTGGACCAAAACCCCATTAGCTTTTCAACCTAAATAAACATTCATGTCCTCATGGGATTGATGGGTTTTTCGCCTACTCAAAATTAAAATTAACATTTTTTTATGGCCCACAGAATTGCTAATTTGGTGTCTCATCTCTATTCCTCTGTGTGGACTAGACTCTGGAAGCTGCATTATTTGGATGGAAAATTGCTAACCAATGCTAAGGTGAAGGAAAAAAAAGTGAACATACTGGCACACTGTGGTCTTATCTGTTTTCAGAGAGAATTTGTCTGGTAGAAATTCTGACATTATGCAAAATGTATTTTGTTTCTCTCATCTCCCACTCCTTTTCATGTTTTTAAACCTTGTGTCTTTCTCTTCTATCATATTTTGAACATTTTGAGACTGAAAATATCTTTGATTTTTATTTACAGCAATTAGTACAATTGACTGATCTCCTTTGATCCTGGCTTCTGTTCATTAGAGTGAAGCAGATAATGGCAAAGCAGTTGTGAATGGCAGCAATGAGGAAATGGTGTCCCTGGATTCTCTGGACACTAATCAAGATCTAGTTGCAACAGATTATACTGACCACACTTTCCCCAGACACAAACTAAAATCTTATTCAAGGCACTCAAATCCTTATTTGTTCTCTTGATGTTCCCTTGGTACTTAGCTGCTGAGTGCTACATGACTGTTTTCTGCCATATCTCAGAATGCTGGAGGCACTTTGCTATCTCCCTTATATCACAAGTCCAGATTCTGTGCTTTAGAGAAAGATGAGAACACATGATGCCATGTTCAAACATATTATATCTTTGCAAGGACAACACACCATTGCAGATATCCTCCTGGTTATTACCTGAACATCAGGTTAAAGGCATGATATTAGCTTTAGACCTTACTAGTAAATTGATTTTATTAAACCTTAGACAAAAAAAAAAATACTGCCTGCATTTTTGTTCTTCTTGAAGAGAGTTCTGAAGAATTTGCTGTAACCAAAAGCAAATAACTAATTTAATGACAACATAAAAGATGTGTTTCTTTTGTTGTGAACGATAGCATTGAGATGTTCACAGAAGATCCTTCTCTGTTTGAAAATTTCACACGCTGAAAATCAACTTGGAAATTTCATAGGAAATTTTCAATATCTAATCTTTCTGATAGGAGAGAGTAATTGAGAGTAAACCGACTTTGTTGTTAAGCAGGGTATTGTCACATAATTATATATTATGGGTAAAATGGGGAAAATAAAGATATTAGCAGATACCTAAATAAATCGTATAAAGCACATAGTATTTTAGAGGTAAATAAGAAAAAAAAAAGTAAAAAATAATACTAAAAAAAGTAGAAATTTGCAGAATTTCAATCAGAATTTTCTGCCTTACACTGCTATACTGAGAGAAAATCAACATAACATCATTAACTTTTATGCAGGAGCAACACATAGAAGCAAAAACCTGTCTTTACTGTTGTAATATATAGTAATGAAAAGCTGACAAATATTCAGGAGTCTACTAACACAGGAACACACATAGGCATGATCATTTGGAGACCAGCAGGCATCATTACAGATTTCCACCTGCTAGCCTTGTTAATGTTATTTTTGACTAAATTTTACAGCTTATTGCAGACATTGGTCAAAATTGCCTCCATTATTCATGTGCTTTCCAGAATTTCAAATCTTACACATGCTGTGGGGATAGGGATCTTTGCAAAGCAGTTTTTCGTGTACATAACAGCAAAGCCCAGTGCAAATCTTTTCAAACGTATTTATTGGAGAATTAAAGCTGTTTGCTAATAACAAATTGGAAATCTGTGGTGCAGAAATATTATGCATAACCTTGTAAATCAGATTAACTGGTGTTCCTTCTTTCACACAATAAATTCCATAAGGAGCATCTGTTCAAGCCAGCGCCTGGTGACCTGGCAGCAGATCAGAGAGCTTGCTGCTTTCTGCACTAATTTTGGAATCTGGTCCAAGCAGGAACATCATTACTTAGAGTCAAATCTATTTTACACTGAGATTAACATACTGTGATACCTGCTCATTGTGGTCGTTACTCTTTGTGCCATTTGAGCCCTCAGCTGTGGTGTACTCAGTGGCTCCTCTGCGCACTCTGAAGTGCTGCCACATTTCATAACATCGACATTCCATGCTGCTGTGGCCTTTTTTAAGCAAACACACCATTACAGCTGATGAGGTAATAGAACTGCAAAGAGGTCTGAAAAATCAAACAAATTTGCCGCAAGAATGGATCTGCTTTTTAACCGGTATGTCATTGAATTTGACAAGAAAACTATTAATGTTATGAAGACAATGTGAAAGCTATTGGAAACGTACCTGTTTAAGACTGAGGATGAATAAGTGAGGGCAAATTGCAAAGGAAGGTGATGAGTTCATCACATCCTCAAACAAGAAAAGAAAACAAGCTTTAGATGTAACTGACTATTGAGGAGGATCTCAGGTGAAATTCGGCTACGTACCTCAGGTATGGTGATTCTGCCTTTGTGGTAAACGTTTGTTTGCACTCTCTAACATAGTCTAGAGCTGGGCTTGTCATGATGGAGTCACTTGAATGGAGGAATGGTTGACTGAGGTTTAGATCTCACCACATTGATGTAAAGGACTAGGAAGTCATCAGACATCCAAACCATACTGAAATAAGAAGCAAATTTCTGCCCTAGCTGCTTAAAATGAAAAGTAGCTAGTTCTGCAGAGTCGTCAATTTCAAATAATGGAGGATTGCATACTTTTCCAATGGTCCAGCTAGTCAGTAGTCAGCAGTGCAATGCCAATAATGAAAGGCATACCAGCCACTCTATAACAAACCTGTTAAATTTTCACAGCTGGTGCTGAGCTATCTAAAAGAAGATAAAGTTCTCTATCACCTACAGTTTACAAAATATTCTTTGGGAGGACTTTATATTTTTATTTCATTTTCCCTGATGTAAAAACAGCCATTGGAACCAAAAAAGCTCACAGAAACATGGAACGAGAAGTTTTCCAATGCAAATATCTTCTAAATAAGCCAGTTCTCTCACTGGAACATAATAGTATAAAATTTCCTAAATTGGGTATTTGATTCCTTCTCCAGGTCAGTTTCCTACCCTTATGTGATGGACTAAATCATTTCCATGATGACATTCTTACTAGAGCTGGCAATTTATTTTTAAGGGTGAAAAACATTCTTTTTCAGGTCCAAAATTGCATTGAACATTTGGTAAAAAAAATATCCTGCAAATCAGGAAGGTTTTCCCTGTGAGGAGAGGGAGGAAAGATTTTCTTGGAATTAGGTTAGTGAATGAGAATGGCCAGAGTCAATGCCAGACTGGAAGGAGCTTTGAGCAATACACCAAGTAGAAGGTGTCCCTGTTCATGTCAGGTTGGACTAAATGAGCTTTGAAGGTCCCTTCCAACTCAAACAACTCCATGATTTATGATTCTGCGATTTTGCATGTTTTGGGCAGGTTTTTTTGGACATCTGAAAATAAGGCAACTAAGCAAATCATATTATGCACTCTGCAACTCTAGTCATCTCATCTATCAAAAAAAAAAAAGAGGAAAGATGTGTAAGATAGGTAGGTGTATCATTTCCTGCAGTTGCTGGTTCCATTCTATTTGCTATAAATGGAACAAAGGCAGCACCCAGAAGGATGGCTCAAGATCCCAAATGACAGGGTTAAGATCACAATTAGCAAGTGTCAGACTGGGAAATTTATCTAGCCTTCCTTTAAAAATAATCAGAGGCCTGACATTTTGCAAGTACTTCTTTTTTCTTAATCTTAATGTGACTTTATTTCTATTCTTATTCCTTGCTTTTCTTGCATAAATATAATTATGTATTTTAGAAAAGGTGCTCTCTTACCCTGAATTGTCATGAATAACATGGTGAAGCCAAGATCTTTGCAGGGGCCTGCAAACAATATTTAGTAGTAGCTGAGCTTATAAAAATTATTAATACACCGTTTAATGGTATAAATACATACCACTTTATCTATCTGTCTATGCAATTCTTTGTTTTATCATCAAAGTAATATATAAAAAATATTGTCCTCATCTCCTTTCTGTCACCTTTCCTTCTGACTGGTACATATGGTTATGTGTCTGTGTCACCTTTGCAAGGGAAATTTTCTTTAGTTACCATTTGTGTGGACACTGCCTGTTACAGTACACTGTCATCAGACATTTCTGAAAATCAACCGCTCCTGTGGTGTGGGTTGATTTTTATGATCTCCATTGATATCTGAAGTCAACACAATGTGCCAAGTGTATGCATGATAAAAAGGACTTTTACTTCCCCAGTCAGCCTTGAGTTTTTCAGTTGATGGGGATCTCAGATGAAATTTAAGCTGAGGCTAAAATCATGAAGAATGTTGTCATCTTTTTGTATATAGTACTTAAAAAAAATTAAAAAGTAAATGGAGAGTTTAAGGTTGATTTTTTTTGTTCTTTCATAATTTTAGTTTTATTTCTTTTCTCCCTTCCCATGGTGTTTTTTCATAAAACACATTTTACAATGAAGTGCTTCACTGTTTGTGAAAACTGCCTCTTAGTGCAATATCAGGTCTTTAACGGGTTCATGGAGTTTGTTAGAGCCTTGTAAGTTGGTGTTTTTGAAAACATAAAAATAAAAATGAAGTTCTGAGGAAGCTATAAATATGGACAGAAAAAACCAGCCCATTTGACATCTCAGGCTATTTCCTGCTTCTTCTTTCTGTGTGCTCTTTAGTTTTAATTAAACTAAGTCCTAGCAGCTTTAGATTTACAATTAATTCATAAAATCACATAGGGAAGGTCTCCTGCCACAGACTTTCAGACCTAGTTGTGCCTTGTGGGTATATATCTCAAAGGAAGGTAATATTAATTATCTTTCTACCTCTTTTAAAAGTATATGTCTCTTCTAAAATGAGATAAAAATTAGCCACAGAGATTGTTGGGAATGCAGTTTTGAATATCCCGATGGGTTTTTTTTCAAATGGCAGTTCTGAAGGAAAAGTAATTATTTTTTTATTCTTAGCAAAAGGAAATTCTCTAAAGAAAAAGACCAGAAACAATTCAAAGAATTCAAATATTTAAAATATTTAGCTTTAGCATTACAGAAAGGAATGTTTTATTTTTATTTTACAGAATAATTTTGAATCTTTTGGCTATTTTTCCCAGAATTTTTTGTTTAACTATGACAAAGACCCTTTTTCTTTTGTGCAATTTCTGGTCAAGCCAACAATGTCTTCAGAAAACTTTACAATGTTTCTGTGTCCTGTCTGGCATCCTCAACACTGTCCAGTTAAAAGCCATCTGCAGATTCAATTAACATTGTTTACTACCTTTTCAGATCATTAAGAAACAGGCTAATATGATGGATGACAATGTTTAGCACATCAATGAGGCCATCTTACAGAAACTTGAGCATGTTGCAGTCAAAAAGAGCTTCAGGTTCTCCGATCACTTTGGCCAAAAGGCTTTTACTCTGTTTCCTTCTAGGGGACTTCAGCACTCTGGAATAACTGCATATATTTTTAATGCTCTCTTAGATAAAACCTATCTGAGGTGCACAACTTTCCAAAAAACTGAAATAATACTACCACTTCTTGAAAGAGAAACTGAGGAAAGAGCTCAGCCAATTGTGTTTCACTTCTGCAAAAATAAACAATTTTTGTAAGGAATGAGTACTGTCCTTCTGGTGTCATAAAAAAGGGACAATGTATTCTTAAAAATAAATCATATCAAGTCAACCTAGTATCCAGTTCAGAACATTTGTGTGGAATGAGTGACTTAGCTTAGAACCATATACTAAGAGGCTATGAATCCAACCTACCTGTGTTAGGTGCAAAACAGAATTTAAATCATTGTTCAAACTGTACTTTTCACTTTCTCACAAGAGACATAAACTCAATGGCCTTCTCAGATATCTGCCTTGATTCCATTTTTTAGTATATTTCCAGTGATTTGAATTATAATAAACAGAGTATGGTTATTAAACCGGTAAAGAGAACTATGTTGGATGACACTGCTCCTAGAACAGAATATGCTAATGCTTAAATACTGGATGAAGAATGACTGACTAAGAAGCAGTCCTGCAGAAAACAAGACCTAGATAATTAAAATGGATCACAAGTTATACTTGAGTCAACAGTGTCATTCCATTTTTAAATAAGCTAAATGTCCTACCAAAAATACACAAAGAGGTAATGAGTTTTTGAGGCATGAAATAGTCTTTCAATTCTACTCTGTCCAGGCAAAGTATAAGATAGCATGCAGTTTTTTCAAGATATGGTACTTTCCTATCCTGTCTGGACAACAAAAACTAATTGGAAATCAGCCACGAGAAAACCAGAGTACTGCATTTGTTTAATCTTTAAAAAATTAAGTTGATACATGGTGATTGTTCTAAAAACTGTTGATGGCTTCTGAAAATATCAATTTGAGAAGCTATTCCCCTATTTGATAGAAAATATTTAACAGGGTCAAATTCAAAGAGAATACAAAAACCAGGTTAAGAACCAGGGAAGAGAAAGACTAGTTTGGCATTGGACAGATTCTTCAAGGTAGCCATGCAATCTCCACTACTGTTGAGAGCTCGTAATTATGCAGTTTTTAGTAGCTAATTATCCTTTTGTTATAGGGCAGCTTAGACTGAAATTCAGCAAATCACAGAATCACAGGATGAGTAAGGTTGAAAGGGACCACAGTGGTTCATCTGGTCCAACCTCCCTGCTCAAGCAGGACCACCCCAGAGGACACTGCACAGGATTGTGTCCAGATGGTTCTTGAATACCTGCAGTGAGGGAGACTCCATACCCTCTCTGGGCAATCTGTTCCAGTGCACAGTCACCCACACAGTGAAGAAGATCGTATTCTTGCCTTTGACCCTGTTCTATTTTCTCCGTCTTCAGTTTCTGCATCCCAAAGCTGAGGATCACAGTGTCCTAGTGATATCACGTGAAGGTACATTTCAAAAACCACCTTTACCTCAACAAACTCAAATACATTTTTCAAATATTCTTGTAAGAATTCAATCTCTGTTATGGATCAAGGAGCAACGATTATGCAACATGTTCCTGAAATGAGAACATCTGCAAGAAAGTAGCTGGTCCTACAGTTTTGGTCTTCTTGTTGTTCTTCACAGTATACTCTAAGAATTAGAAATATACCCCAAGAAACTTCATATTGCCCCCTTCAAACCCTTTTGACAAGCACTCCCAGGAAATACAGTCAATAGACCTGCCTTTCAGTTACCATACTAAACTTTCATGGATTCTTCTCTCTTCTCCAAGTTTATATTGAGA
>NW_005054302.1:12369879-12385985 GCF_000277835.1 Geospiza fortis
TCATTTGGAGTGAAAATAAGGTGTACTCTTAGCAGTAGCCTTGCCATCAACTTCAGCTACTGTTGGGAAATTTTAGGCTTTTATTTTAATGAATATTAGACAAACAGTGATTGTTACTATAAAAAATATGATGTGATTATTATTATAAAAAAGCAAAAGTGAGTTTTTGTGAGGCAAAACTGTCATGTTTCATTCAGTCTGACCAATGTAGATGGTGCTCTTTTGCTACAGTTGTCTGACTTTTTTCATCATATGTTTATTCTTGCACCACAACCATCAGGGAAACATTTTTACCTTCATTGCACATATGAGGACAGAGGGCAGAGCGAAAGGCACTTAGCAGAAAACTCAAAATTAATTGAAGTCCTTCGGAATCTAATAATCTCTGAATTATGCTTCCTTTTGCTGAATGACTTCTGGTATTGCTTACCTACTGCATCAGCAAAATAAGACATCATGTGTACTTCAAAAAAAGACCAGATGCACATCATAGTAAAGAATTAATATTACATGATGTTATGTTCCAGTTTGCAAATTTACAGAAGTGTACTTGTAGAATGGTAGTGTTCATAGAAGGGCAGTAGTGTTCATTTGTAGAATGGACCAACTCTTTTGAGAAATATAATAATTGATAGCCTAATTAGAATGGGGACTAGGTCCAAATGCTAGCGAATAAACCCCAAACAGCTGAATTCCTTGGGAATTCACTATACCCACAATGAAGAATAGAGAATTATAGACCGAAAAGTTCCCATTGCAAAGCCTTCTCCTTTCTGTCTTAGCTTTTGTGTCCTGGAAGAAAGAGCCTCCAGTCCAATACTGTCTGTCTCAGGTATTCTCAAACTGTTTTTTATTAATGGAAATGTCTTAGACCCAGGTAGAGAGAAAGATCTATTTCCCAAACACAAAGTACAGAAGAATCTTAATCACTCCAGTCTGAAAACAAGGAGAGCAGTCAGAGACGTCAGCGTGTTTCTGCAGGAGCTGTCAGACTTTAAATCCTCTGGTAGACATTAGCATCATGTAGGACTTCAAACATTGCTCAGTGGACAAGAGCCACAAAGCTGCAGACATTCCAGTCAGCTAGAGGGATCAAAGGAAGCATACAGAAAAGACTGCTTCCACACTGTTCCCTTTGCTCACATAACAGCAATGTTTAAATGAGTTTCTCTTTTAAAGTTATGAGGTGATAATTTAAAAATACATAAAAGTGGGGTGCATTAAACTGTGAAACTAGGTCATCATTATCTTGAGAAATTAATTTATTATTTCAAAATAGCTCAAAGAAGATGAGAGAGAAGAGACTTTGATATCAAACTGATACTTATGAGATCTCAGATGAGGAGATAATAAACAGATTTGTCTAAATTAATTAAGTACAGTTATGTTTGGAGTATATTATATGTTACTTTTCTAAAATAATTTAAATGTTGGTTAGTTAAACAAATACCTTATGAATAGAGCTGGTCTAAAAGCCTTTGGATGAGAATTTCTAGTCAGAAAATACCTAGTAGCTGAAACTTAACCTCACAGAAAATAGATAATTATTTTCCCAATTAAAAACATTAAATTTGTTTTTAAATATTTTAGCTAATTACTTTAGAAATAAAAATAGTTTCCTGATTTAAAATACATGTTTGATTTTATTTTATATTGCAGAAAGCAATATGAGTCTTACATTACATGATAAATTGGTCAATATCTAAATTAAATATTATAATTTCCACATATTATTTCACTGGTTTGAATTTTAAGAAGATTAGAAACGGAGGTGGAGGGCTTTGTTTAGCTAACATTTTTGTGATTATGAAAACATTTAATGTCTTCAAATGTAGAAAACTACAAACCTCAAAACTCTTCATAGAAACGGAAATTAGGCTTATAGCAAGAATGATATCATGGTAACTAATGTTTCTTTGTATTGACACATCTTGATTTGTAGTGGGCGACATACAGGGACATAGGCAACCCTTTTGGGTCTGAGTTTTATGAGTACTTGGTAAATGTTGTTTAAAGAGCTTTTAGTTTGAACAGATAAGATTAACACCCAAGAAAAGATGTAAATGATTCTCCACTATCATACGGACAGCTAAGGACAGAGTCCCAACTGCAGCCATCAGTTGTGATGGCCCCTATGAGGCCTCAGATGTTAGATTTTGTCCTTTGAATCACTTTGAGACTGTCTGTGCTTACAGAAGGCAAGTATAGCAATTTCAAGGATGGAGTAAGTAGCACTCCTAATTTAATCTCTTATGAAAATTTTTGCCCTGTGACACTCCTTTGCTGAGCAGGGCAGAAAGAAGATTTCTCCAAGCCCAGCCAACATTCCCTGTCTGCTTCAACAGAGAGGTCATTTCTTGGGAGAAACCTGTCCATACAGAAGTGTGTACATATTTATCCCTTTTTTCAATTAAATTCAGATTTTTATGTTTAATATATCATGAGGAAAGAGCCCAAAGGTCTTGAAGCTGCTATCTAACACTCGAGATGGTTGAAGTGGAACAGCCCAGTCTCCAAGTGATTATTAAGGAAAAAGAAAATATTGGAAATATTTAAGTGGAATTTATTTGGGGGAATTATTTTCATTTAAGTTGTTTTAATGGGTTGCTTTCAAAATGAACATTTAATTTTATTTTTTATTGTTTTACACATGTATAATTAATATAGAAACTGAAATCCCCTCTAAAATTCATTTAAATATTTGGATCAGATGAAAAGAAGTTGGTTTTTCTTTTTTTTTTAAACACATATAGACAACTCCAGAATTTCAGGCATATGTGTTTTGATTTCATTTGGTTTGTACCCTTTAGAATAAAGTAACACTCTATTGTCATGTTCTATTTGCAGACATAACAACACAGAAGGCTGTGATTTTGATCATGTTGTATCAGTGGCATGTGGTTGCTCCAGCTGCTCGAAAGACTTGTTTTATGCCCCTATTCTTGATAGTGAGGCACTTTAGAAGACCCATAGTCAAAAGAGCAAAATGTAGAAAATATCTAGAAGGTAGTAGCAGGTACTATTGGTGTTTTTCCACTATTAATTTGAATTGTAACAGTCAAGGACATATCTAACATTTCCATTTGGGAAACACGCCAATATCTTCAACTTTTGGGAAGAGCATCATGCTAATCAACCAACATGTTGCCTTTCATAAATATGTGGTATTACTCCCACCTGCATTTCCAAAATTATACCAAAGCTATACCTTCTTTTTTTATATTTCTTGCAAAGTTCATCCTGTTGGTGCAAATGGAAACTAGAGGAAAATTAAGATATGTATTCCATTTCTTTCTTGCAAAACATATACTGCAAATTTTAACCTGTCTTGACTTCTTTTCTGTGGCTCAGACACAACATAGAATATTATTCTGGTTTGTTCTTCCTTGTCTAGAAAAATGAGTATTTCTGCTTAAATAAATATGCTTTGTGACAGGTAGGATTATTACCTGCCTAATGAATGACATAATGCATTTCTTCTGTTCCACTCAAGGCTCCTCTTCTTTTGCTTTGTGAATTTTCACTGTGGCCTGCCAGAAACAATCCTACATCTTAAAACTCTCCTAAAGGTTGATGCTCATCTATGATCAATGAAAATATCTCAAACAAAAGAACTGGCGGATAACAATTTGCATGTACAGCTATGGATAATAAAAGCTCTTTTATGCAAAAAGGCATACATGACATCCCAAAAATTCCTGGGCAGGAGAAAACACAGTTTGTTCTTCCATTTGACAGTAGAGACTTTTCACCTTCTATTGATAACCTTTAATCTGATAGGGCAGATATCAATACATTTTGCTAAATATTTTTAAGAATTAAAACATTGTTGTTTTGCTTTGTAATGCACATAAGATCTTAATGGTTTATGGTTAGGTAGTTTAATTGGCTCAGCTGGGGGCAGGAGAGGAAGCAAGAGCTGCCTGCAATTTGCCTGACCCTTTTCTATCAGATTGAAGTATTATTATGTGCTATACTATATTAAGCATCATCTGGAAAAAAAGCACAATCTGTTCTTTTTAAGCTTCTTAATAGTTTCTAGTACTGATTCATGGGAAGTGGAACCAACAGATTGTTATAGTTAGACTGTAGGTGGGGACACATATGCTTGAGTTTTGAACAAAATTCCAACTCTGCAGCAGGGACAAGTCTTTCGCACGATGATGTAATTGTTTTTTTAAAAAAACATGAAGAGACATATGGGAGTAGCTTTTGACTGGGCTTAGGGCCAGGTGTTCAGGTAGGCAACATGCAGGATCCAGGCCAGTATTTTAAAAGAGCCCAGCTACCACTTGTTGCCAAGAGCATTTACAAAAGTCATCTACTGCTAATAGTTCTGATTACAGCACTGCAGACAAAGTTTCAAGAGGACAGGAACATCAACTAAAAAACTGTGATATGCCCTCCAGCAGAACCAGTAGCAGTATAAAGGTGCCAGTTTCCAAATACTGAAATGGAGATGGAGTTTGATGGGGCAAGAGGAGCTGAATTTAAATTGACTGTACTTGAGCTGCAGCTTGTGTTGTTTCTGGAGTCTTTTCTGATGAACCAGAATGAAGCAAGCAAGAGTAAATCAATCCCTCCCTTCTGTTGAACATTTCCTTCAGAATTTTCTTTAAATTTAGAAGTGGAAACAAAATAGATACATGGATAAATTCCAGGATGTAGGCAACTTTCATCATATGGGACTCACCAAAAAATTTTACTTCGTTTCCAGCTAAGGAGTTCTGAATTAATTTTCACTTGCACGTGAAACACCAAGCTGCATAAGACAGCACCATTGTCCATCCATTTGTGTAAATCCTGAAGCCCCTATATCCTTTTTCTTGTGTCATAGTCTTGGTTGAACAGTGGGAACTGCCCCACTGGTGGAAACTTACTCTAGCTGTAGCAGTTTTGGTAGCACTGCTCTAGGTATACTGAAGAATCATGTCCTTGAGGAAACCAGTTCCATACAGAAATCATGGAGATTCTCTTCCACTGTGAACCTTACATCCTCAAGGAAATGACAGAATATACTTTACCTTCTTTCCCACTCTCATTTCTTCAATGCTAAAGGTATATGTTTATGCACATACATGTTTTATTCAGAAAGAAAGCCCAGATGAAATTTTTGCTAATATATGGTGCAAAAAATTTAACAGAAAAGACTTTCTTTTTCCATCAAGGAGTGTTCATTATCCCCACAGTATAGCTCATACAAGATATACATACCTCATCAAAACACTTGCACATCAGGAAAATTCACTATGAATAATTAATTGCATAGAGTTTAATCAGCAAGGCAAGAGCACCACTGGTGTATTTGTATGAGTGTCTTGAAGCAAAGCTGCTTTCTGTTTTTATCAAATCTCCCTTGAGCTCATGTCATAGAGCTGTAGTTTTCCCAGTTGGAGACCTCAGTAACTCTCAGATTTGGACTGCCAGGATATATTTTCTTCCAAATGTTAAGAACATAACATTTTCCTAAGTACTCCTGGTAGTTTAACATGTTTCCTATGATTTTGGATGACACATAACTTTTTGTAGGGTTTCATAAAATCTCCCTGTCTCAATGCTTGATGAAACCATGTTGTTTGTGCTCGAGCAGATTTTATTGGATTGGAAAGGAGTTAATGCACTTTGTGCTCTCTAAAAGACCTGCTATTTTTCAGTACTGTAATTAAACCTATTGTAAACTTTATACCAAGCCTGAGGATAACAGAATTCAAACAGAAAAGTTTGAATTCTTATAACACTTTCAAGCAAATACTGCAGTATTTGCAACATAAAAGATATGCAGTTCTGTAAGTAAACTAGACCTGGCTGGGAATTTTCCACTGAGTTTTTTGACAGAGAATGAGATCTTCAGAATTTCAATGTCTTTGGGTGTCATAATTTAAGCCAGCCAGCAATGAAGCACTAGGCAGCCTCTCACTCACTCCCTACCAGCAGAACTGGGGAGAGAATCAGAAAGGTAAAAGCTAAGGAACACGTGGTTTAAGATAAAGACAGTTAAACAGGTAAAGAAAAGCTGTGCACACAAGCAAAGCAAACAGGGAATTAACTCGCTGCTTCCCATGAGGCGTTCAGCTGTCTCCAGGAAATCTGGGCCACATCACGTGTAATAGTGATTTGAGAAGACAAACACCACCATTCCAAACATCCCTCCCTTTCTCCTTCTTTCCCGAACTTTATGTACTGAGCATGATGCCACACGGTCTGGAATATCCCTTTGATCAGCTGGGGTCACCTGTCGCAGCTGTGTCTCCTCCCTCAACTTCCTCACCAGCATGAGAGCATGAAAAGTAGAACAGGCCTTGTCTCTGTGTAAGCCCTGCTCAGCAACACATTTCTATATTATCAACCCTGTGTTCAGCACAAATCCAAAACATAGCACTATACTAACTACTGTGAAGAAAACTAACTCTACCACAGCCAAAACCAGCATATTGGGTTATATAGTTTTTCCTCAAACTTACATCTTCTATGGCAAAGATTGACAATGTTTCCTTGTTCTTTTCATCTTCTGTTAGAAAAAGTGAAATAGAATATTTAATGTTGATCCAGAATGACCTACATGGAAATAAGTTGAGACAAAGTAGTTTATTTCCTGTCAGATGGCTTAATTTTATTTTTGAAGACCTCTGGGTCTGCTGGGAGTTAAATATGACTGACACCAGTTTTTCCGTCAGGCTGGCTTTGGCAGCTATAATACATATTTCATGAGACACCATGGTTTTGACCTCTAGATGAACTGTTTCAGCGTCCCATGGGAATCACTTGATGCTCATGTACCATGGGAAACACAGTTTGCCCTAAGGGCATGACACAGGGGTAAGCACTGGACTCCTGATTTATTACTCTCAGGAAGAACTGCAACAACTGAGTTTAAATGACATTTTGTCCGGGCACAATTTGCATGATAATGTGGTTTCCATCAGGCCTAATCACAGCAAGGAAGAAAAGGAAAGACCCTTCAGGTAAGGGTCTACCTTCAGGTAGAAAGACCTGCATTCAGGTTGCCATTCTGGTTGGGTGCAATTTGGAAATTTAGTGGTCTCAAGGTCTCAGTGATTCATTGCTGGTGTGAAAGAAAGATAATGTTACTTCCTGTCTTCTTGTTCTTTTCTTCTTTTGACTATTTGGTTGGTAAGATCCTAAAACTGAGCGCTGTTTTTACATTCATATTCAGCTCTGAGTGTAACAAAACCTCTGAGCTGTAGCTCCAGAGTGATAGGGATGACTCCTCAGGTGGGCAAGATGAATTCTTGATGGCTCCAATGTCCAAAGCAAAAAAAAAAACCAGACGACAGTCCAAATCCATGTCTGATCCTCACTGCTTCACATGCATTTTCACTGTCAGTGCTCCTGTGTACTTGTAATTCTGCTGGTAAGGGAGTATTTTTCTTACAGATTCTTCCATTTGCAAGCTAACAAATTTGTACAGGATCAGTGGTTTCTCGCAACATGATCACTTGACACTCACAGTTTTATTAATTAATTAATGAGTTGTATTTCTGTGGAATATTACTGAGGGTTTAAGACATTACTTTTGAGAAAGATTTCCTGCCTCAGAGACCTTCTTGTTTAAATGAGACATGAAACAGATTTCAACAGCCAGATGGAGGAGCACAAGGAAGCAGACACACAATCCTGGTTGGAATGACTGTCAGTGGTATCAGTACATCCACTGTTTAAGCACTGTGACTTTTGTGTAGGCCTGGCAGAGAAGAAAGTGTCTGTGCTAAGACAGAATAAAGGAAAAAAGGTATCTGTCTGTTAATATATATTACCAATTTATCCCTAGAGGAAGAAGATATTGAAAGAAAATGTAAAGTTTTTCCCACTGGTAGAAATTTAATTCAGAACAAACAAACAGGAAGAAAACCCAGAAAAATATTAAAGCACATTGAGTTCATCTGTGCTCTAGTGATCCCTGTAATGCTAATCCTCAATTTTATTATTTATTCTTCAGTAGAAGTTTTTGCTTTAACAAAACAAATTTTACTTTTCAGTCTAACTAAAAAAAAATATTACTTTTCAGATTGCATTATGAATTAGGTGATACTGTAAGCATTATTTTTTGCATATATTTAAAATATTACACCTAAAAATTAATTCTCAATGTATATTTTTTTAATTTACTGAAGTAAATCACAGAGCATTTGGCCACATTTAGTCAATTTAAGAGAATCAGAAGAGGTTGCCATTTGTATATACACTGTTGTGCACATTGTGGACCAGATCCTCACAGGCAGTGTAGTACACACCAGCCTTTGGTTTAAGTAGAGATGCAGTCTCTTGAAGAGCAGTGAATTTTCCAGAAAAATTTGTTGACCTTGTCTTGAAAAATTGACTAATTAAAAGATTAAAGTGATATTTTTAGGATTGGTACAGTGATCTCTCTGCAGATATGTAACACATTTAAAATATCTGATGTTTCTCAAGGAAGTAAAGCTGCCACGGATTTTAATATATGCATTTGTGTTTCTGTTTGCATTTAGGAAACTATGGTGAAAGTGGAATGGAAGCTTTCAAAGATATGGCAGCCAAGGAAGGGATCTGCATTGCACACTCCTACAAGATCTACAGCAATGCTGGCGAGCAGAGCTTTGACAAGCTGCTGCGAAAGCTTCGGAGCCACCTGCCCAAGGCAAGAGTGGTTGCCTGCTTCTGTGAAGGCATGACTGTCAGAGGCCTCCTGATGGCCATGAGGCGCCTGGGACTCGCTGGAGAGTTCTTGCTGCTAGGCAGGTGAGTAATACCATGCAGTTATAGCCTGCTGTTTTAGTCAGCAGGGCAAAAAAAGAGAAAACAATGCTGTTTTCTGGACAAGAAGAACATACATCACAGACTCATGGCCTCTCCTATACCTGCGCATATCTGAAAGATAGGGAGTAATGTCAGCTCTGTCATAGCAGTACAAACTCTACAAAGATATGCATCATTCTCATGACATGCCAGGCAAACACAAGTCTGCTTGGCCATTCCTAGCAGCAATGAGTAAGGGAAAGCTAGCACAAAAATCTTTGATCTATATCACCCGTTTTGTTCACTGCAGTTTAAAATGCATTGTGTACATATACAGCCTGAGGCTGTGTCTCATTCCACTAACTCTGTTTTAAGGATTGCTGACATGGCCTCTGGGTGTACCTGAAACAGGATTTCCCGAAACAAAGTTTGTTAACTATCACCTTTTCTTCCTGACTCAGTGTGTTGATGTGCATACTGTCCTAAGGGCACTATATAGGTAACCATTTCTCTTAGCTCTATTATATCAGTGTTTCCTTTCCTAACTGCCAAAGGAAGAAAAGTCACTTAGGGTGTGCTCATCCAGAAGGAAAAAATCCTGGGCTTGTAGGCAAAGAAGTTATTGATGTGAACCTAAAGGGATCTTTACATTTTTCCCTTATTCAACAAGTCGATCCTAAACAAGACAGGAAAAATGATGTATTGAAAACAAAAGGGAGGACACTGGGAGTCAACTAATGTACTCAGTGCCTTTTCAGTGCATTATTAGAAGGATGACCCAAGCAAGTTGCTGTCCCAAGCATGAACCCTACAGGAATACAAGTAAAATGGTGTTAGTGAAACCTGAAGTCACAGTAAGACCTCCAAGGAAACTTTCAAGGACTGTCTTGGCAGTTGGGAGACTGAGTCTGTCCTACTGGTAGGACACCAGCCTCTGTTCCCAGTCTGCCCTGTGGCAGACAGTTGCCTTTCCCCCTTGGGCAAAGGGGAAAGCAAACAACTGTGGCTCTTGTCTCTGCCCTTAGTCTTTGACATCAACCTACATTTTGGCATTTTCAGATGAGAATTTCTTAATTCTTTCTCGGATACATGGCAACTGTCTCCATCCTTCTTTTCTAATACATTTTATCTGTAGGGACTTTCATGGACTGTCTTGGTCCTTTTCTGGACAGACACCCAAAGGGACCACAATCCTCAAGGTAAAATTCACATGAACATTTATAGATGTCTATAATTTAGACACCTCCATGTAGCCATCAGTATTTGTTCTACAGTTAATTGAGCAAAAGAGGACCTTCTTAGATCCCTTGTTTGTAATGTGAATATTTCAAGTAGCTCATAAAAATCATATTCTTGAAAAGGGCTTGTACAAAGACTCTCTTGATCATTACCTTTGGTGGAAAACTCTACTTGTTGGTTGTTTAGAGTAGATGGGAGCAAATGCCATCTCCACTATCTCTAGCTGAATCTGGTGCCATAGAATTCTTGCTTCTTTTGACCTAAATACAGGAAATTGTCAATTATCTGCAGCAGTGTCCAAATTTAGAAGGACATAAGCATTGTTTTCAAAAAATATGTTGGCCCTTAACTACTCCAGACTCCAAACTGATCCAAATTTAGAAGCACATAAGCATTGTTTTCAAAAAATATGCCCTTAACTACTCCAGACTCCAAACTGTACATAATTTTTTGTGGGATTTGTGTACAACAGTGCTAAATTTAGCCCTCTCAGATGCTTTTATGAATAAGGACTTCAGGAGTTGCTGACTATGAATAAGAGTAGAGCAATTCAGATTATCTCTTCAAAAAAAAGCATGGTCTAAAGAGAACAGGCTTTAAGGCTTTGCTTCAAGTTTTTGTTTGTTTTGTCCATATTGTTTTGTTTCTTTGTGAAAAATACCTGTTTCTAGCTGCAGTGGAAATTGTCATGGGTAATTATAACAGAGCTGTTATTCGGTATATGCCTTCCATTGAGTATATTGAAAGTGATAGCTTCTCTTAGAAACCTAAACTGTAAAGTCTTTCCAATTGAAACAAAAATCCTTAATTGTACCTGACCATTTAGGGTGTATCCATGCCTGTGGCACTACTACAAAATTTAATTGTGAAAAATGTAGGAAGAACTGGAAGTGTTTACAAAGAAAAAAAGAAGGAAAGTGTAGGGATTTTTTTCTATCCTTTTAATTTATTACCAGAGATTCCAAGGTAATGCCTGAGAAGTGGTTACTCAGGCATAGGTTAATATGGCCCAGCCAGTAACTGCTGCATCAGACAAGGATGGCTGGAGAGATATAGTCCCTCTACTTTGGCTCTGCACTTCAGAGATGCCAAGGATCTTGGAGCATGTGGTATTTTTCAATAGATTTTTTTCCAATTTGATATCAAAATCAGCAATAATCCAGGGAAAAATAAACCAAAAGTATAAAGAAATAAAAACTAATTTTGCCAGCCTAGCATTTTTGTTAGGCTTTGAGCTGCCCTTAGTCTGTAGAGCAGTGTTTTGCATGTGTAGGGTGGGGGAAATTTTGGAGTAAAAATGTTCCACAAAAAGGGTCATTCTTATGAAAATGTTCTCCTTCCACTATGGGCTAATCTCTAGGTTTTGAGGCAGAGGCAAAAGAAAAAAGCAACAGAAAAGAACAGAGAACTGGAAAGCACTTCTTGACATTGAGGGGGTATAAAACAATTATATAATTTACAGTGATAATCTGAGTTCCTGTAGGGATTTAAAGATCTGTTTTCCATTACCTTGATGTACTATGTGCTCTCTTGGTTTTTGACTCCTGAGCTCTGTTGTCTGCAAATGTTCTGACCTGTTGGTCAGAAGCTAGGGTTGTTGGTTGGTTCTGTAGAGAACAATGTAAGGCACTGACCTGGGATGGATGTGACACCAGTATAAACTCAGATCTCATACAAGCAGATTTTACTGGGGACCCTTTTGTGCATTATTTGTCAGGGAAAAGACAGTAGGCAAGATTTTGAGAAGAACAGATGGCTCAGAGTGCTCTAAGGGGAAAGTGCTACATCTGAAATTAAAGAAGGCTCATGAAATCAACTTTTCTTGCAATTTTATGCAGGAAAATGGACTAGGATAAGATTTATACTTTTATTCCTTGTCTGATCCGGGAATTGCTCTTGGCTACCCATTCAACTGAGAAGATTATGAAAGGGCATTCCAAGTGTAGTGAGAGTGCCATTCACTGGAATGCCATGGGCTTACAAGAATATCTACATCTACTAATGAATACTATTTTGTTCCCCCAAAAACCCTTCTCTGTTGTTTTGTTAAGTGGATAATTGTTTCTTTTCCAAATGCACAGAAAGAACTAAAGTCACAAAGCTGCACAGTAGCTTTATGGGAAATAATAAATTAGTCAACATTTCCACTTCCTCTTTGCTTTCCTTTATGTTCCATTTTTAATTTGGATTCATCCCTAATATTTTCAATCCAAAGCCTTGCAAAAATATTGGGATTTTTTGAAGCTATGGATTTCTCACAGCATCTGTTTTATGCTCAGATAAACAGAAAATGGATTGGCCAAGAGGAATGCATATCACATAAATTCCCTTTACAGCCCCGAGGGGAGGAAAAAGATACCTTTCCATAAACTCTACACTCTTGACCTACTGTGCATTTTCTGAAATTGCATTGCCTGCTTGTGACAGATATACCAGGTGGCACGTCATTAGCGACTGTAACATTCCAGAGCTTTTGATTCATGGAAAATATTTTAAATGCTTGGCAAATATTAACCTCATGAATCTTGAAAAATTGGACTTAACCTCAAATGCAAAGGTGAGTGTGCTGACTTTCAAATGTGAAAAAAAATGTTATTTTAACCATACTCAGTTTAATTGAGATGTGGACACCAGGCTTCACCTGTTTGTCTTTACTGCTTCTGTCATCCACAGGTCATATGCCAGGAGATATCCTTACATATAAATTCATTTGAGAATAAATAATGCATCCACATAGCAGAATAACTTTGAAACAGATTTCAGAAGGAACCATGGAATATTAATTGTGTAGATAAAACCAGCTTGGTTGTATATGATTTCCAGATGTTCCTCATTTTATGTAATATTCAGACCCAACAGCTGAAATTTTATTTGTGTCGTATGCCTACCTTCATCCTGCTCCTCTTGACGTCTTGTTTCTGATCTTTGGACAAAGTGTCTCTGATAAATCTCTACAATGATAATTTTATTTAATGCCTTTCATCTTCAGAAATTCCAAAACTTTTCTCAGAATGACTAAGTAGCTTAGTGCTAAGTCACATGATTTTTCACAATAAAATAGAAGCTATTAGTTGCAACAGAAATTATGAATATTGACTATTACTCTCCTAGTGAAGTGGATTCAGTAAACACTATCACAGCACTGAATAATTTTTTTTTTTTTTTTTTTTTGCTTGCTGGAACTATTTTATCTTAGATCAATTAACACTTTCGAGATGGGACTCCACATGGTGTTGGTGACAGCATTTACCAAGGGATTATTACCAAGAAGCAGTTGGGACATAGATACTCTGTTTTGGGGTAAAAGAATATCAAGATTCACAGATGTGGTCACTATGTGTCTTTTACCTCCAGACAAGAGAACTTCCCGTGGCTGATTTGTTTATTATTAGAAAATAGTTTTTGTATAAACCTAAAAATCAGAAGACAGAAATTTTGCAAAGAGTTTGTGATTCCAAGTGCAAGACAGTCAGACTATTACTACCTAAAGGAGAAGAGAAGGGAAAGGACAAGGGTATTGGAATGGTCAGGCATTGAAACAATTCCCTGCCCAAGGAAGTGATGAAATTATGATCCTTGGAAGTGTTCAAAGTGCATGTGGCACTTGGGGATATGGTTTAGTGATGAACAGTTGGACTTGATAATCCTTAAGGTCTATTTCAACCCTAATAATTCTATGATTCTAAATGGAAGGTAGATGTATATGATGATAAAAATTACTTGCTCAATGTCTATAGCTTCCAAATGACATTCCACAAGCAGTACTCATCTTCCAGAAATTACTGGGACTTCCATTTCCTTCACATGTTCACGTATGCATATGGAGATTCAGATTTACTACTGTATTCACCATCATATCTGATTTAAAAAAAGAGTTAATTAAAATTATCCAGTTTTTCTGTGGTATTAAAAGACAAAATTATACACAATGAATAAAAAAATTTAGCAGAGATAAAAATATGTCCTTAGGCTCTAGGACTGATTCTGATTTTCAGCTGTCCAGCTGAAGAAACACAGCCAAAATTTATCAATCTGATTTAATCTCTACATGACTCTTAGATACTTAGCCAGGATTTACAGAAATAACGTAAAACTGTGGCTTGACTGCAATATCTACAGCAAAGGAATGGGAAATCTAGAGCTGCAGGGCACCCTGCAGAGTTTTCATCTTCTTTGAAGTAGTCAGGTCTTGATTTCTATGTGCTGTAATGTCCTTGGAAAGATGAAGAACCAGCTCCTGCATTTTCAGGATTCACTCTGTTCTGTGATATGTGAGGTCTGTGCCTTGGGATGCCTCGGGCTGTGCCTCTGAAGCATGCCATGGCCGCAGAGCATGTCCAGATTAGGACAGGACACCACTTCTAGCAGTGTGATGATCACAAGCAATTCAAGGGAGGCTCTGCAAGAGGGCAGAAGGACCACTGAAGCAGTGCCCATTCTTCTCAGAACAACACAGATATTCTCTATCACAATTCACCTCTCCTAATAAGATCTGCTTAGCTCCTGAGGAGATAGATTGGAGGAAATTGTTATTGATTTTAAGAGATATTGTAGTAAATGAGCTAAGTAGAAGGTAAGTAGTCAAAATGAGGATAAGGAGGGAGAATAAAATATGGAGAAGGATTACTTCCAGGAAGCCTCCAAAGTAATTCAGCTGATAGGAAACTCAGCAATATATATGAAAAAAAGCTGGTTAGCAACTAAAAAGGGCAACTGTAGCTGAAGGAAAATTAAAGCAAGATAGATGATCTGAGGTAAATTAGTTCTTTTTAACAGTTTAAAAAGAAATCTTTTGTGAGATTTTTAAAAAATGTTTGTTGAATGAAAAAAGATCTCGATGTAAAGATCTCCTTCCAGAAAGTATGCTGTGTGATGTGGGTTAACATGCCTTTTTTTATCTTTCTACAAGTCCAACTGGTGAAGAAGTTCTTGTAAAATAAATTAGGATATGAAATTTTGTAGACCTGAAATGCGCTCTAGATTAATTTTTGGTTGTTTCTGCTACTTCAGGGAAGTATTAATCAGACAAAATTCTTCTATCTAGAATACTTCTTGCTGCCTAACCCGCGACAAAATCGGGGAAGATAAATGCAATATAAATGTGCAAATCTTTCCTCCAAAATAAGCAGGTGAAAAGGTACTTTTAGAGTAAAATTGTGCAACCCCAGCCTGTATGAACAGCCTGATCTTTTTCCTTCAATCCGTAGTAGGCAGGAGTCTGGTGCAGCCTCACCTGAAAGCTGTTTTCTCTAAGAAAGCTGTCTGCTGCCCACTCATTATTTATCTTTTTTCTCTTGCTCAGGCATGAATGTGTAGCCCAAGGAAGTAGGTATCATTGTGTATCTAGTAACTAAATGCACTGTAAATAGCAACATCAAGTCAGAATCTTCATTGCTACCCAAAAAACCCAGGAACTTAACAGCAAAACAAAGGTTTGCTTTCTAGAGATGCAAAAGAAATTAGGGAAGTGAAAAGTTGTCTTCCCTCCTATATCCAAACAGAGCCTTTAGAAATAAAGCAGACTAGAGGGCAAAGAATAACTTGGTTTTGAGCGGGAGCTTTGTGATCTGCATTTGTGGCAGCCTCATGGCTCAGAGACCCTCAGGGTGAGCAATAGCAGCAGGGTCCTGCTACAGATGGAAGCTGTGAAGTGGTTGGTCAAGGCTGTTTGTGCAATTATTCAAAAAAGCATAATTTCCTTTCTGTGGTTCAGACTCCACAAGCTGTATACAATGAAAGCAAATCAATCTGCCTGACTTTTAAAAATTTCTTGTATGCTTTTATTTTTTATTTTTTTTCTCGGCACCTATCTGACCCGATTCCAATAAATATTGCACTTAATTTTGCAGTCACTAATGTAGATCAGGTAGTGGGGATGGGAGTAAGCTCTATACCTATATGGAAGAATGTCTTCATTTTACTGTGTCAGGAATGATATGTATTTCTTAGGGTGGGTGCTGGTGGTGGTATCGGGGTGGATGTCTACCATGGCATCAAGCAAACAATGAAGAATTTCCAAGTGTGCACATTGGCAAGTAAGCACACCTTCTACACATCTGAAAATGTAGTATTAGGAAATACTCTACCAGGTCAGATCAAAGGTCCATCAAACCAATTTGTTATTTCTGTGAGTG
>NW_005054302.1:12386031-12408259 GCF_000277835.1 Geospiza fortis
AAAGTTCTCCTGGAGAATTCTTGGCACCTTTGTGAGGGAAGCCCTTGTGGTTATCTTTCTGGCCCTCCTCAGGATTCTCTCTAACACGTCCACAGCCTTCCTATGTTCGGACCCCAGAGCTGGAAGCAGCAGTCCAGGGTCTCATGAGAGCAAAGTAGAAGGGGAGAATCACTTCCCTCAACATGTTTCTTCACGCATACTTCTTTTGCTACAGCCCATGAGGAGTTTGACTTTCTGGGCTGTGAGTTTACATTGCTGGATCATGTTGAGCTTCTCATCCAGCAACAACCCCAAGTCCTTCTCCTCAGGGCTGCTCTCAATCCCTTCTTTGTATGGCCTGTACTTGTGTTTGGGATTGCCCCTTGCACTTGGCCTTGTTTACCTTCACGAGGTCCACACGGGTCAGGCTCTCAAATCTGTCAGATTCCCTCTGGATGGCATCCCATCCCTCTAACCTTGTCATGACAAATCATGTGTGTCCAATTGAATTATTTACTTCCTGTAAGTAAAGGTCTACTCTTTCTCACCTACAACTAGCATTAACAGCCAAAGGAAGGTAGATTTCTTAGTCAGTATGTTTGAATAGAATTGTGCCTCAGCACTGTAGAAAAAGACAGTGGCTCCTTCAAGTCTTTTACTTCTGCACTGATTCATCTCTACCAATTCGTGCTTGATCCATCTTTGGATAGATCTGCCTAAAGTATTTCAAACACAAAAATTACACAGCCCTTGTCAGTCTGCTTCTTCCCAAGTGTAACTACTCCTTATACTCTTTCTAACATCAAACCTATAATTCTTTTAAGCCCATTACTCCTTGTCCTACCCAGGGGAACAAAGGAAGCAGTTTCTAAGACTGCAAGTTCTATATTTGGAGACTTATGCTTACCCTTGTTCTGCTTTGACAACTTTCAGTATGAACAGAAAACAGGTTTTACACTTTGGAACAGCACGAGATCTTTATTATCCCAGCGGAAATGAGACACGAGGCAAAGTACAGAAAAAGAGATGTCAAACAATCCCAAAGAATTATATAAGGTTTATTTTCATTGCAAAATGACAAATTCATGAGATGACCTACACGGTTGAAAAACAGACAGTGAGGCAACCTCAAAAATAACTCCATATTGCCAACAGACCTGTGCTTGCAGTTCTGCATGAAAAGCCAGAGGCATTGCTGGGAAATTGTGTGTATCTGTGGGTGCCTCTCTGTCCGCACTTAAGAGATGTATGCTTCTGATTTTATATTTGACTAAGAAGCTCTGTTTTATCTCACAGCTTATTAAAATTCAGAATGGAAGATGTCTATGGGTGGCTGACTTAAGACTGTTCTCTTCAAATATGTCTTCTGAGAGTGATAGGCAGCAATCAGAGAATTTTCTGATGTAAGACTATTTTAAGAATGAGAGATACTTCCAATTCTAAGAAAAGGAATCAAAAATACCCTTGGAATCATGAAAATAATTTTTATTCAAGCTTGAGAAGAGATTGGATGTTTTCTTCTCAAAAACATAAATTCAAGAGGTAAAAATAAATGTAGGTCTTAAACCCCAGCATTGTTATTCCAATTTGCTGCAGGCTACATGCTAAAATATAACTTTTTAAAACATTAAAGCTAAAATGAAAAATGTGATCCAGTATATATTCCTAGAAAAATTTAAAGGCACTTAGAATAGAACGAAAATTAGCATTATGCTTGAAATTTTCTGATCTTTAGAAAAGCTACAGAATTTTGATTAATAAAGTTAAGAGAGCCTAAAATTTTCTTTATTTAAAAAAATAATTCTGTTTCTTCTCCTCTAAAATGAACACTTTGACAAATAGAGTTTTGCAATAAGGTACTGATTAGCACTTAAGATATGTTTTCTTTCTGTTGTCTTTCTCTGCAGCAAGTGGGTATGATATTTTCCATGACTTCTTTTTAACTCTTTCTGACTTATCTGCATCATCCCAGAGTCAACACCCAGGACTAGTGACTCACTGCAAACACACAGACTTTTTCTCCAACTTCACATTTCAGTTGATTTAATTGTACCTTGAACAACTGGAAGATCTGAACATAAAAACATTACCTACACAGCAGAGATTTACACAGGTGGACCCATCTCACTAACATAGATAAGTGATTATGGAAGAGTATTACTCAGAGTAAAGAAAACTTCTGATTTGCAAACTTGTGATGTAATTCATTTTTCTATCACTCTATTAAAGTGACAAAGCACACACAGCAGCACATTTCCCCCTCCCTATGGCTGAATTGATAGTTTTTAGTGAAGCCATTGTCTCTCCAGAGGTTAAGGCTGAAGGCAACTGACAAAGTGAATGAAGTACCAGAGCTCACTAAACCTCATTCTGGTGGAATTATGTCCACTCCTTCCTTGGAAAGACATTATAACTTGTGGCAAGAATATACTATTTTCAAAAAGACCAGATAAAAAGGCCATGTACTATTTCAAGGAATAAGGCCCAAGCTGAACTTTGTTGATAATTTTCATATTAGAAATGTGTAATAGCAGAATTGATAAAATGAACAGTATTTTAATTAGGGAGCTAAAGTTAATAAAACTTATATTTGCTAAGGGGTCATATTGTTCAACCTTTATTCATGTTCGTTAGTGACAATGAATGACGTAAAGACAAACTGAATTATAATGAGTAAATCATCTCTGTCCTGGGAAATTATATAGTTATAAAACATAGTGATTTAATACATTTTAACTGGTATGTTTTTAAACATTTCATGTCTTGAAGTGCTGATATGCACAAATCAGTATTAATCTTGGATGCCAACTATTTTGAAATATGATTGGCTGATATGATTTTTAATATAATTCTACCAATGCATACTAAAAGGAACATTATTACTCATTTCCTAAAGTAAATTAAATATATTTCTGAAACTCTTCATGTGTTCAAAGGATTCAAGCCTTAGCTAAATCAGTTTGCTTATCATAGCCAAATGTGTATCATGCAGATGCTACCTGAGTAAAAAAATTTCATGTTAGCCACTCAAGATCTGATTTTATCTGAGCATTTCAGACATGAGGAAAACTATAATACAACGTAATGTCAAATCAGCAATATGTTGAGGAGGATGACTGTCACAAAATAAAGGGGTTGACATTACTTTTACACTTAATAGAGATTTTATGGGGCTTTAAGCAAAATTAATATACAAAAATTGGTTATTTAGGTGCTTGACCTTACACCAGTATTTATACTCAGAGCTAGAAACTCTTGCATGGAAGGGAATGTCAAGAAACCAAAACAACAACTGCAGGTTGTTTGCCTGGTTTTGTTCATAGCTCATTACTTGAAATTGCCTTCAGAGAAAGGCATTAATGAATGCACAATTGGCGCACAAAGAAAAAAGAAAAATCAAAGAACTGCTTCTGAAGTTGTCATCTCTTAGCTGTGTTTTTGAGAAACTTGATATGGATTTTTTTCTTTCTATTATAAGATATACAACTGATATTATCTAGCAATAAGAAAATAGACAGCTTAATTACTTGTGCAGCCATTTCTCTGTCAGAAATCTAATTACTTCTTGCTGCTCCATAAGTCCTTGTCACAGGGAACCTCCTAGTACAAGGGTTGGGTAAAGGTAATTAGTAATTAGTATTTTCTAATCATGTCCCCCCTTATTTTGCAGTACATTGAACTTAATATGCCAGTTTCACCTGCTGTCAGCCAGAAGCTCCATGGCATGTTATTTCATTCCAGCTGTGTTCTTGTAACCAGAAGAGTAAGTGATTCGTACTCCAACAAAGCATTAACTCCTCTCTCCCAGCTGAAAACAACAGGGCCAAAGGAGCACCCTGAGAACTACAACAAAGAAATAGTGCAGGGACCACAGAGCCTGTATTTTGTTCAACTGCAATAATTTGGTTGGGAGGTGCAGAAATTCCAAATCACAGGAAAGCAGCAAGGTGTTTCCCAGAGACCAGCTGAAAATTAATACCTTCCTTCTGAAGTGCTCAGGGTTAGAGCATAGATCCCAGGCAAGGAAACAGTTTTTGGGTTTTATCTGAGGCTTTCTTGTAGCAGGTGGTGACTGTTACATTTCTCTAAGGGTGATGCTAAGCCTGAACTCAGGTTATATCCTCTTTGATTCTCTGACATGAGTGTTGTCTGAACCTCAAGTCATACGTATTAGAGAAAAGGAGATGACTGCTCTTCAAAATAAGCACTAGTGGTTTTATATCATAATTTCATTCCTAATTTAGATTTTCTATATGACCATTATATAGCATAGATGGAGAAGCACAAGACTCAAATAAGACCAGTGTTAAATTGGCCTGAGCTTACTCCAATAATCAGTAGCAAGGTGTACACAGTGATTCAGACAAGGATAAGGAAAATTGTTCTCTGCTGGGTATTTGGGGTGAATACTTCCAAACATCCATTGTGTGCTGAGAATCAGGGAAGATAAAATTTTCACTGGTGTATCCCTCTCTCAGATGGGAATATTGCCTTTGTGGGAGAACAGAGACGCCATTTTTCTTCAGAAGGGTGGACAGATGTGAAGTCAGGGACAGGTTTATCAGACATCTGTTCTTTAAAAGAGGAGTATGTCTATGGTGAGAGTCTACTCAAAGGGTATGAACTTACACATGTTCAGGAAAGAAAATTCTTCACATTGAATCCTTTTTTCCCAGAAATGGCACAGTAAATTCACATTCCTGCATACCTTTGCACCTTGTCTCTGTGCTCAGAGACAGGTTCTGACATGTTCTGCTCCCTTTCACCTATAAAAGGAGCTATCAGTTGGATGCGCCAAGGAACTGCTGAGCCTACCAAACTGACTGAGTGCTTCCCCCTGACTCTGATCAAGCAAGTGCCTGAAAATTCTTCCAGGATTAGGAATTTCCAGCCAGGACTATCCTGAAGGCTGCAACTTCGAAAGTTCAAAACAGTTATTTATGAGAAATTTCAAGGAAGAAATTTGTTTCCTGGTCTTGATTTCAGCTCCACTGATTCTGTCTGAGGATGTTGCATCCTGACATTTCTAGTGATTTAGTGTCTGGGAGCTATCAGACAGAGACAGACCAAGGTGGATCCAGATGCACGGATACACTACAAAATTGTTTCTAAGATTGCTTTCTCTTCTATGTATGTAGCAGCTTTATTGGTGACCTTCTCCCTCAAGGCTCTTAAAACAGAATCCAGAGCCTTGTGCTGTGATACTAAAATGTTATATGCTTGTAACAACTGAGAATTTACTATCAGAAGAAGGTAAAAGACTTCTAAGATTAATTGTATACTCTTGCAGATTATCTGCAAGGGTATTTTTGAGCTGCTGTCTTTTGAAAATTAATTTTCTAAAAATGACTAAAGTTGTTCATGTTTGTTTTGTCATTATAATCTGTATCAATGGTCAAGAACCAGAAATTTCATCTGTATCAAAAGAAATCAATTATTTTTAAAAAATTACTGATCAATATTCATTCATGACATTGCTACATAAATTTTATTGAAACTTTATCACAAATGATTTTCTTTAAAATATTCACTTTAGAAAAGGCAACTTTTATCTTGATAGAAAAGGAATTGAAAAATCCTCAGCTGTAATAACACGTTCTTTCAAAGTTCTGAAAAAAAACCCTCAAGAATTAAAAAAATCTTTCTAGAGTACTACAAATTACATGGCTTTCAATCCCAAATTACAAAACTTTACAACTAGAAATTTTTTCCTTTATATTCATTTTTAATTTTTTTTTTGGTAGCCATTCCCCTCACTGCCATTCAATTCATTATAGTTGCATTACACCAGGAATGTAGTTCTCACAACTATTTAAAAAAAACTAATTTAACTTTGGCATTTTAAAGGACTTTCAAATCAGACACAGTAGCTGTAAGGAACACCAAAAAACACTTATTTTCTTTGTTTTGGAGGGTTTTTTTTGTTATTTTTCATCCCAGAAAAATATTGATTTTGAAATGAAATGCTAACCTCATTCTGTATCAAGCCACAAGGAGCAGTCAAAAAGTAATGTGAACTATGAACTATGTTTCTGACCATAAGTATTTCAGGAAGTGATGATTTCTGCAAAGCACTCTTTGCCCTGGCAGCCTTTTTTAGCTGGGACATGCTTCCTCTCAAGATTCATGAATGTCTCATCCTCCTTTAAAATATCAGTTTAGATATTGTCCTCTGTGTTCCTTCTAAAAACATGCCAACAGTGAGCAGAAAGTCAATATCACATTACCTCATGATATTGTTTTTATTCTCCTGTCTTTATGCATTTTTGTGTTGTTTTTACTCTTCTGTCTGATTTTATTTCTAAGTATTTTATGCAGCCTAGTCCTGCAGAGGTCTTAACACCCCAGACTCCTGGACTGTGTCTATGAATCTTAGATTCTAAAACAATATTGATGATAGATTCTACTCACTGCTCCTAGTTAGGTAGCTTTGCAGGTATTGGTTTCAAGCCTTAAAATATTTTACTCTATTCACTCCCTGTCTGAGCCTTTTACAGGCAAATCCTCTCTCACATACTTAAAAAAAACAGGAAGAGTTTGAGCATTCAGGAGAAAAAAGGTAAATCAGTCATTTAAATCAGAGATTGTTCTCATTTGTTTATATAAACAACTCCTAAACTCAGAGACATTGTGTAAATCACAGGGTACAATTTGCCTTCTATTTCAGAATTAGCATCTTAATTGGCTATCTTGTTATTAGATCTTAGAAAAAAATGTTTCAAGGGTCTGTGATATTTAATTAAGATACACTAAATTGTTTTCTAAATTGAATTTTGTATTCCAGTGGATGTGGTTATTGGAAAAATCAGTTGAATGGAAATAAGTATCTTAATAAATGCTTTTCTTCTGCATTTGAAGCAAGTTCTGTTCTTGAATTAATGCTGATTAAGGAAAATTCTCTAGAGCCTTGAATTATCTTTACCTTGAACAAGATGATTTGCACACATATAAACCAGATTTTGCTGTATTTGCCTTGCTCTTTACCCAAAAATGCATTTATGAAATGAAAAACTCTTGTTTATGAGATATTCCCAGATTTTTCACCATCCCTTCAGCTTGTCTTTGCTATATTGTGTTCTCTTGAAGCATTTGGTTAGGAAGACTAACTAATTACTGTCCTTTAAAGTCCCACACCAGATTAATACTAAGTGTGTAAGAGGAATGTGTCATTCATTAATTCCCAGTTCAAATTCAATGTTCAAAAAAAATGTGTTGAGAGTAGATAACTCTGTCAGTCCTGAACATTACCTAAGTTACTATTTTGAACAAACTAATTTAATTGACACTGTTCATTACTGGGCTTTTGTTAACAGCTGGTCTGTGATTTTTTACTGTTATTCATCCATCCAGCTTTATGTTCAGCATCACTAATCCAGAGATTATTAATTATCCACTGTAAAAGGATGTGCATAAAAAAATCATTCCCTATCTGTATATTGAGAAAATTTAACCTCAAACATTGTTTTAAAATATTGCTACTCAGCAAAAACAAAAGCATCACGCTGTTTCAACATTATTCTCATATAAAATCTGAACCACAACTCTGTACCAGCTACTGAGAAAGAAATTAACTGTATCCCAGATAAAATTAGGACAGCTTTATAAACCATAATATTCATGATCTACTTCAAGAAGATCATTACATTCAGTAAGCTCACATTTAGTATGCATGCTTCTACCAACCAAGCTGTACCAGGGAAGTTTTAGATTAGGTATTAGGAAATATTTCTTCACAGGAAGGGTTGTCAAGGACTGGAACAGCCTGCCCTGGGAAATGCTTGAAGGATTTAAAAGATATGTAGATGTGGTGGTAGAGTGGACACATTTTAGTGATGGAGTTGGCAGTGCTGTGTTGATGGTTGAATGGTTGAATTATTTTCCAACCCAAATATTTCTATGATTCTATGATTCTGCTTGGAAAACAGGGACATTTTCAAGTCTTAATGAGACAAGAACTTCCACATTTAAGAGGATCGTGGACTGCAGATCCTAAGAGACAGGTTTTATTGGAACAATCAGATTATTTGCTCTATTATAAAAGTGATTTTCTTTTTGTATTCTGTAATCCTGGTAACAGCGCTATTCTTGGACAGTAAGTAGAGACATGTATTCTATGTTTGCACCCACTTTTGATGTTTTTCCCTTTGATTTTGTGTTTATCTGCATCATCTCTCTTATTACTTCACCCTCCTGTAGGAAAAATAAGTAAAGTAATTAGAAATTATCATGGAAATCTATGTGCGATGTTTAATAAGCACTTTACAAATGAATATCTCATGATGACACTAATTTTAAAACAAGCTGTTTAAAATTGTGCATTTTGTTATGGCAGCTGAACTACTGGCATGCCAGGGAGCTCACAACACAGAGGAGCTTCAAGTAGGCTGAAAAGCCCAATGAAGGAGAGTCACTAGGTTAAAAATACACAAGTGTTATATGCAGGCATGAAATATCATTGTAAGGGAGATGAAGTGTGTTTGCTCTGAACCAAAACTCTTGGCTGGCTGGTGATTGTGCAGGGTCATTGAGATGTTAACAGGAAGGGAAAAGTTGCTCGATTGTATGTATACCAGAGGGGTTTTTGTGCCATGGTCTTTCAGTCCTTGAACCTTCAAGCATTTTTCAGATGTTACCTTTTTATGTGGGAGACCATGTCTGATGTGTTGGGTCCTGGAACATCTGAGAGACAGGAGTTTTGGGTTTCAGGTGGGGCAGAGTCTTTCATCCTCTGTGTTGAACACATGGGTCCAGTCACTCTGAAATTACTACTGTATGGGTATGCTCTTCCCCACAATTAATAGGCAATTTCTGTTCAATTGTATACATAGGATTCTTTTGGGAAAAAAAAAGAAGGTGATGAGCCCAAACCAGATCTTTTAAGATCAGTATGAGCCAGTAAGTTTGGAAGACACAGTACATAGCATTCATGATGTTTCTTTAATATTTTGGTTGGAAATCTACTGTTCCTGCTATAAATCATCCCCTCTGTTCTGTATAGAGGGAAATCCAATCAATGTAATCAGCTAATGTTAGACTCTGAGACTGGATGTTTTGAACAACCTAATAATGAGGTTTCTCATCATTTTAATGAGGAAAAATGTATTTCATGCATTAACTCAAATTAATTGTTTGACTTTACTTTCCTTAACAGCTGAAAATTATATTTCCTAATAAGCAATTGCACTCTCGTAAATGAACTTGTGGGCTGTATGTGCAGAATAGGTAAATTCTTCAGTCCCAATTTGCATGAAAGTGGTCTCTTGGGAAGAGTGCATTCACACAAGTTCAGTGACATTCTAATGGTCTGAACCTGGAATGTGTTTAAACACCTTCAAATGCAGAAACAGGAGCCCACATCGATCTGCATAACTATTACAAAGTCACTTGTTCATGCTCATGCAGAAATCTTGTGGTAGCCCTCAAAATCAAGACTTGACTTTGCATAACCAAAAAAGAAACTTCTCCATTTTAATTCATATTAAATATCTTTTCAGTGTCAAAATTTTATAAGTAAAAGAGATGTTCTTCTTGCCTATGGGTTACTCAGAAGACTCTGAGATGTTTAAAATCAATAATAAATAACACTTAAGATTGGTTATGTACGTGACATCTTCTCTTTCTGCAAAAGAACCCAAAGGCATTTTCTTTTCCTTCCCCCTTGAAAATGTCCAATCAAACCAGTCCAGCCTTCTTTGATTTGAAAAAAATTTCAGGCTGGGGGTTTGTTCTTCATTCTACAATTAATTATGACAATGGATTTATAGCCACTTTAAAAACATTGCCCATAACAGCTAGTAAGAAAACATTATTTCTATTACTTATATAGATGAATTGCAAACTTTAAAACGTGAATTCAGCTAGTGCAAATAAAACTAATAAGACATGTATAAATGTCATTAAATAGTGGTTCAATTTTCATTTTTGTTCTTAAAGTCCTTAGAGAAAAATCAAGAAGAAATATAATGAGGAGATGAGACGCTATGTGTCAGTATACAGGAAAACTAAGGAAAATTAGGTTGCTAGTACTTATTCTCTGAATATTTAGGTATAGTGGCTCCTGATGTTTAAGGATAAATGCAATAATATAAAAAATTAAATTAATGGGTAAGGGCTAGAATAAATATTATCTAAAAATGGAGGAAGACTTGCTATAATAATATATTGGAAGACAGTAGAAATAACTTATACACTGAGAACAATGTAAATCCTAAACTGAATGAAAAGGAAAAATGAAGCAGAGATGTTGATGAGCAAGAAAACTGCCGTGATAATGAATCAGGTCATCAACAGTTTACATACTCTGAAAAAAATTTATTTAGGAGGAATTGAAATCTTTCTTAATTCCTCTGGACCATTTCCACCATCATAGTTCTGTCAGAGAAATACACTGAAGATTGACAAATAGGGGAGGATTTTTGTCCATCTGTATGTCAGCCCTAAACAGCTGAATTGTACTAGCAGCTTGAAATGCATTGTGCTACTTAAAAATACATCAAACAATCTCATGCCATTTACAATCTCAATATGTGCTGATTCATCTCAACACCAGATTTTAAAAAACACCATTAAAGGCTATCTAAACAAAAACATATCTTCAGACACCTCTTTAATTTTCATCAGTCATTTTTCTTCTTTAACTTCTAGAAAATAAATAATTATGAATGCTCCCAAAAATCTTAACAGTGGTGGGCAGTAAGCCCTATGCCAAGACAAACATTTTAACTCAAAGAGAAAAGGAGTTGTGTCTTGAAATACATTTCGCACTTGCGCATGCTTGAGGGTGTGAATTAGGTTCTGCTGAAGCTAACAATTCCCAGAGACTCTCATCACACAAATTTTGTAGAAATGTGAGTTTAAAATCATCCTCAGGACTTGAAACATGTCCAGGCAAAGCTATTACTTTTAAGATATAACATTTGTATTCATGGGAAGCCAATAACACATGCCTTTTGATGACAATGTAATGGTGTAGCTGAACTTGTGATTATTTAAGAACCAATATAGAAGAGCTGCAACACCAGTTGGTTTTTTAACTGCTGTTATTTTATGATATTTCCAAAGGAAGCAGAGGCAGCTGGAGATGACTTACCAAGATCACTTCCACAGTATTTCACTATCAACTAGTGGCACACAAACAAAAAATCATTTGCTGGACTTGGTGGAAATTTTACAGAAAGGAATTTGGCTATATATGCATGCCTATGTCCTTCAAGTTGAATGATTTCAAGTTTTTCAAAAGGTTCAGAGGTTACCACACATTAACTATGGAGATATTTTGTGGTCACTTAGCACATGCTCAGGTTTAAAATCTGGCATTACCAACCTTTATCTCTGTAGGTGCTGACAAGCTGCAGTTTGGGACAGGATTTCCAAAAAACTTATCCATACACACTGGCTGGTTCAGTTCTTTGACTAAATCTGTAGTATAAATCAAGACAAACAGACTTACAGGTTAGGAGGAAAGGTCTAGTCAACATATTGCCACGATAGTATGTGTATGGCCTGTAGACTAGAACTGTTTGTCTTACATGACAACAATTCTGATCCTTAGAAAAAGTGTGTAGCACTGGGAATGTTTGAGACACGACCCATTTTACTTAATTTCAACCAGGTAAAATTTGAATACGTGAACCAATCTGGTAAATCAGTTTTTCTCTATGATAAACAGAAAGAGATAAATATTTCTGGGGGACAATTCATCCTTCCTGAAAATACACTCCTTTGTCATTTCATCACTTCCAGAAGGAATCCAAGAGGTCAGTTTTAGTAGTTGCTTCTATTTTGATTTAAGCCAAAACCAGGGTACATCTTACTCTATGTGGCCCCTAGCAGCCATTGGAAAAGTGTATATCATTAAGTCCTGTTTTGCATCTGCTAGCCTTTTTCAGATGTCTCATCTGCTACATGCTAAAGTAGATGCTTGCATAAATGGAACTGCATCAAATTCCAGTTGATGAGATTTAGGTAGATAAAAAATTTACAGTTTATTTAAATTTTAAAATTTATTCTTACCCTTATGGTCTTGAAAATCTTTCTGTTTTCTTCCCTGGAAAGACCTGTCAATTTACAATAATCAGCAAAGTAAATTTATTTCAGTATAGCACTATTTGATAGATGCATAGTGTCAACATCATAATCAAGAGGAGGAATTCAGAGATTTCCTTCTCCTGAAAGTTATGTAAAACATATATTAAAATAAAAAATGCATGAACCCAAGCATATAGTAATGCTCAAAGCATAGCCTAAAGTAAATAAAGAAAGGAGGAGGAGATTCATATAGCAGAGTTATCACCCATCCTTGTAAAAAGGGGGTTTTTAATACCCAAAATTTTATATGGTGGATCTTTTTACCATGTATCTTGGGACAGAATCCTAGGCTAATTATTTGATTATATATGTGTGAGTATGAAGAACGTGTGTATTAATTTGCCTAGAAATTTGCCTTTGTCTCAGACAGTAGGCAATAACATAAAAACAAAACATATTGAATAAATACATTTTCACATGGTGGCATAATTATCAGTAACTTTAATCCAAAAAGTAAGTTTTGTTTTCCATGAAAAAAAATAAATGAACATATAGTTGTTTCTTTTTAGTTGCAATCATCTGTGCCCAACTCTAGAATTTATTTCCCAAAAACCCTTGATACATGTGGCTATTTGCATATGACATTTACTTTGGGTTTTTATTCCTCATAGTTTGAGAATATATTTTGAAAGTGTTTCACGTATGTGACAATTCATTTTTGCTACAGCTTATGTGTATGTGTGGGCTTGGGAAGCCACATGTAATATTTTGAATATATTCAGTTACTTATTTCTAAACATTTACATGATTTCAACCAAATTTTTGACACTCATCTCCTTTCTGAAATTCAAATACAGACCTTGAAAAGTATGCATATGCCTAATTTTATTTGGCATTAGATTCCTCCATGCAGTTGGAATGCCTTTAGGTAATCAATACAGAACTCTTTAGCTTGTGACTGAGCCACCTATCCAAGTGTCCATTTTCCATCAGTAAATACAGCAAGGGGAAGTGAATCTCCTCATGTGATTCTGCCTATCTAATCTGTTCCAGCCACCTGATTACTTCTGTCACCCTCCTCTGGACTTGCTACAACAGGTGCACATCCTTCTTGTGGTTGGGGTCCCTGAGCTGGACACAGCACACCAGGTGGGGTCTCACAAGGGCAGAGGGGCAGAATCCCCTCCCTTGACCTCCTGCCCATGTGTCTTCTATGCAGCTCAGGATGTGATGCACTTTCTGATCTGCAAGCACGCATTGAAAACTCATGCTGAGAATCTCACCAACCAACAACCCCAAATTCTTCTTCTCAGGGCTGCTCTCAGTCCACTCTTCACCCAGCCTGTATTTGTGACTGGGCTTGCCCCAAACTTGCCTTGGAGAAAATTCTCTTTTGAGAGTAGTGGAGAGCCCCTGTATTAGGTTATGGCTCAGAATTAATTTCCATGTGCAGTTTCTCTAGCCCCAGGCACCTCAATGATTTCAGTTGTATCACAACTGCAGTTCTGTTGAACATATTTGTTTCAGTTTTTGATTTTAATATTCAAAATTCACTGTAAGTATAATGTGAAGATTGGGGCCTTGATGTGCTAAATAATAAAATGCGTCTAATCCCTAAATATTTATACATGCAATGAATAATTTTGCAAAGGATCAAAACTTTCAGTGTATCATTTCACTCTCAGTTCATCCTGATTATGATGAATTCTAATCAACTGAAAGTAGCATGCAAATTAGCCTGAAGTGTTACTTCTTCTGAGATTTTTTTCATAAGTGGAAAGGTTATTGGTTTCTAAAAGATTTGGTTATTAAGAGTTGGGTTGTTTTTAGAAAGTGCCTCATCAAAAAGGATTTTCTTAAATTCTACTACTTGTTACAACATAGAAAAGCAGTTTTGACCCAGCAGCATTTTCTGATAGAAAAGAGTGCAAAAATTATAGAATTGACTATAAGTATAACTGAGACCCTGTTAACTTGCATCAATCTCTCAGTAATTGTTTATGCTTATCCATGTCAATATTGTATAATAATCTCTAAATCTAGGCTGTGAAGTAAAAACACTTAGGAAAATATCTGAAGAAATGTCACTAGCAAATCAAAAACGGGAAATATGGTAGCAGAAGTGGCATAAAGTGGCCCATGCTGAGCAAATACTCCATAACTCCTCAGCATTCACTGGTAGTTCTGCATTCAGGTGCTGCTGCAAGAGTCAGATGCCACAGTCTGTGGGTGACACATGCACAAAGGGAAGAGGATAAAAAACTTATCAAAACCTATACATCAGGGCCAAGAATGTTAATTCTCTTCCTGCTTATAGCTTCCCTCAGGATGCAATATCCAGCTCTTTCATCTGCAGTGATACAAATTTCCTCATTCTCATGTCATTTCAGGTCTTGTCTCCTTTTCATGCACCATTTTGTAGCACAGTGCAGAAGTCACCTACGCAATGGGTTTGGGTGTGTGATGTACGAAGTGCATCACACACCTGAGCCTCATGTACCCAGTGTCATCATTCTCATCAGCTGCAGCAGAGAAGAAATAAGTGATGTATGACTTTACCTGAAGTGCTTCAAAACCTTTAGAGACGTTATCCATCCTCAGCTGCAGACCTAGCAAAGGAAAGCTTTATTAAAGAAGCTTGGAACCTGACCTAATACCTTATTTAATTAACAGTGTTTCTTGTTTATTCCACCTTTGCCCAAATTCCTAGCATTACACTACTCCAGGGACCCCTCTAGATTACCTAGTCCCTTTATTTCAGATGACTGCATTTCTCTATCTGTTAATTTTTAGATGCCTTGAATGTCATATGGATCACTTTTGCTTCACCATCTCCTTGTTACCTACCTATTTGTCCCACTACCTCTCTGCTTACAAGGCTAAACCTTTCAGGCAGTCCTGACTCTCTGGCAAGAATTGCAGCCTTGCAGGCTTCAAGGCATAGACACCTCCTGAATCCAGATTGAATGTGCTGTGCCTCAGCAGTTCAAGTGGTACCAGCCCTCTCCCAGGCACATCAGCCCCAGCAGAAACAGTTTAGGGCAAAAATGCCCCCAAGGCCATTTGTGTGTGTAATTTGCACTACCACAGATTCTGTGTAGGATGTGGGTGACTCTAAGTGTAATGAGCTATGTAATTTGCTCAAAAAAGCTTAGAAAAACAGCTGCCTACCTCAGAATATATTTGTGTTACTAAGTAACAGACGTTGCCCTTATATTGTTTAAGTTTAAATAGTTATTACCCTCTGCCTTCACCAGATGAAATACAGTAAGTCATAAATATACCTAGAGAAATTAAATGGTAGAAGCAGCAGTTAGATGTTTAAAACACACAGAAAAATATTCCCTCACAGTTGAAAAGAAACACATTCATGTCACAATCAGGGAGGACTCAGTCTTCACTGGAAGTTTTTTTGGTTTAAATACCTGCTCAGGAAGTAAATGATGGATTTATTCAGTAGAAGTTTTCAGAAGGTCAAGATCTAGTTTTTCTACAGTTTTGGTAAACTTCATATGTAAAGTCTTTAGCCTGGAGGGGTCTTTAAATTTTGCTAACAACATCAAGCCATTTTTTGTATCTGTAACTATAGCTATATTTAAATTACACTTCTATATACTATTGCAAATGAAAACAGCTGACATTTTGTCACAGGGTACATTAAAAGCATTGAATGTCACCCCAAATCTTCTACAACTGATGCTGGCATGAAATCAACATCAATTTGTCCATTAGTCACAGCCAACCAATCCTGCTTGAAAGGGACGGAGCTTAAGTCAGTAGCAGCACCACACCATTCCACCTAGCAGATTTGTGAGACAAATACTTTCCTCTCACTTTCCATAAGAATTGTTTTTCCAAATATGAGAAAATGGGGCTACTCATTGCTTTATTGCACACGGCACTGAAATTTGCCTATTTGAGGTGGGAATAAAACGGGGCATACCTTAACCCTCTGCTAAAAGTTGTCTTTAGCACTATGTCAAGACTCGAACCTGCTGTTAAGACTAAACTGATTATTAGTGTGAAAGTTCATAAGGAGTCAGAAATTAATTTTCAGAGCACGTGAACGCAATCTGAATATGTCAAATGAATCAACAAACAGCTGGACATGACGGAAAAGGCCTCTTTGTGTTTGCCCAAAGCAGTTGTATGGACCAACAAAATGTAGAGGGTAGAGAGTTCAGTGTTTACACCACTTCTGGAAAAGGGGCTCATTCAGATTGATTGAGATGGAGCTGATGCACCCAATGATTCAAAAGAACAGTTTGTCATTCCAGAATGCGGCTGAAATTGGTAAATGAATTTGTGAGGGTCATTGGAAGGCTTCTTGATTAAAAAAATTGCTATATTTAAAAATGGTGTTGGAGATAATTAGTATCTTGCAAGTATCGTTCCAAGCTGTACAGAGATAAGCAGAAAATGGAATAAAATTAAATAAAACCCAAGATACAAAAGGTAGATTGTACAGGAATTACCTGCTAACTTTCTCTGAGAAGATAATCCTATGGAGAAAGTGAATTAATTCTGTCTATCACCTGAGTTTCTGCAAGGCAGATTATATGGTGGCACTGGAAAAAAAAAAAAAAGCTGTTGTAGGATTAGTGCTTCAGGGTGACCCTGCTTCACCATAGGGGTTGGACCAGATGATCTACTGTGGTCCCTTACAACCTGACCCATTCTGTAGTTCTGTGAAATGAAATGAAGTAATCACAAAAAGACTTTATGAATATTAGTTTTGTTGAGACAGAAAATATTTCAAGTAGAGAAAGGGTCTTGGGTTCATGTTTATTATTTTCACAAAGGCAGATGGCACAAAAAATTAAAAGAGTGTGTGAATGAATCAAAATTCATTTTGATACATCAAAATTGAGACACGTTGCCAAAACAAAGAATCAGAAAATTGAAGAAGACAAAAGCAGTTTTAGTAATTCAAAAGGGAAAACCATAATATTACAATGTTCAAAATTGTGCATCGCCACACCAATTCATTTTTAGATGGTTTGGCTGAGGTGACATCTTCCAGTATTTGCCATCTATGAAGAGACTTCCACTGTAAGCATGCAGTTAAATAGAAATATCACAAAGCAAACACATTCACATAGTAATTTGCTAATGTTTATGTTCTATGACTATGCTCTTCTTGTCTCAAAATGAGCTGATAATATCTCTAACAGAAATCAGGTAATAATGCTATTCTTATAGAACCACTGCCTAAGCTACAGCTGAGACAAGATACTTAGACAGTAAATCAAAAATTTTGGTTTGATCCTTCTTACAGTCTCATCTGGAAGACTCCATAGCATCTTTCATATTTGTAAAAGTACAGTATAACTGTAACAGGCATGAAAAAGCACTGTGGTATGGTTTGAAAAATTGTAAGTCCACTTGAGGAACTGTAAGAGAGAAAGGTTGTTTGGTGTGGACAGTGGAGGAAGAAAGATGTCATGCTTCCTTTCAGTAAATGCAGCAGATCAGCATAAACACAATGTAAAAGTTGAAGAGGGAGAAATGTATCTTAAAAATAACCCCTAACAACAAGTCCTGGGGCAAAGGTGATGACCAGCTTCCTGGATGGCATTAGGAAAAACACTGCTGGCATGTTGAGAAGAGATCATTCTCTCTTGCTCAGAACTGGTGACAGATAACTGCTCTGCTGTGTCCACTGAAGGATTCTTCTGTCTGAAAACTTTCTTACACATCTGTTGAACACTTAAGTAATAGCAATGAAAACCAAGTTTCCAAAATCCATTTAGATTTCAGAGAAAACCTGAGCAGTTTAAGAAAGGAATTACATCACAGTGAGCAAGTCACAGACTTGCCATGATCACTTGTATTTCTAGGTCTTCTAAATTCTTTTTCGTAACTCAGAAGGAGCAAGCCACAGTAAAAGCATACTCAAGTGCATTTCCAGCACAGTTTAAAAGACTTTGATTTCATCAGAACTGGGAGATGGTCATAGGTTTATGTTCATCTTAAATATTCCACAAGAAGCAGTTATGTGAACTTGTGTCTTCTATCAGGCAATATCAGGACAAGAACAGCTATTTAGACTGGTCAAGAGTTCTAATAAAGACTTTAAAATGTTTGAAGGGGAAAGAATCTTACAGCTGAGGACTCCAAGCAGAAGTGGTCAGGTTTCACAGTGTATGAGAATGGCATTGATACTGGATATGATTATCTTTCCCATTAAAAGACGTTTTGTCATGACCCAGAACCACTACACTCAAGTTTACCTTGAAATTGATGCATTATACTCAAATTCATTTGTCCATGTTTCCTGCATAGACACTTTGCCCAACTATGACCATGTGGCCAGTCTCTGCAGCCTCAGATATTATTTTAGTATAGAGTAAGACAAGTTCAATGCCTTAGCATTTATGAGGATTACAATTAGTTAAATGAAACAGGAGAAAAATAAAAGCAGGGAAAAACAAGTTATGGCTAAAGGATGAATTAGACGACCTCTAAATACATCAGCAAAAGTACAAAACAAGTTGAATGCTAGAATAAGCTTTGTAGGAGATATTTAGTGACACTTTTCACTGTCATTAAGCTTTTTAGGTATTTAAATGCTTTGCTGAACAGAGGGGTAATCGACTGATGTGAATGGATGAAAAAGATTTGAAAATAACTAAAAAGAACATATTTGCCTTTAAATTTTCAAAGAATGCAAGGAATTACTGATTCAGTCATCTAGAAACTTGGAAAGTAAAGCTTAACCAGATAGGTATCTGTATAATTGTCTGGGAATTAATCATTGGTTTTGTTTTCTTCTATGAAGATTGTCTCTACAATTTCACATCAGCAAACAAAAAAATAATGAAGGCATGAAATAAAGCATTCTACTGAATCCATTAAAGATACTTATTTAACTATTTTTAGACATCCATCTATACAATATATAAGACTACAAATTTAAAGCAAATATAAAGTGTTGATCATTCAAACATAACTAGAGATGGGAAAGACAGAATGTCAAATTTAGAATGTCTTGTATTTTTCAAATTTCTTCAGGGCCAAGAACTTTCCTTGGAATCATAAAGCTAAATCAAATCATTCAAAATTGTTAAATTATCCATAAGGGAGTTAAGAAAGAAATATAAATAAATGGATTTGGTTTACATTTAACAAGTTATAATTAGAATCCATAATTATAACTAGAATCCATAATCCCTTTCACTGACAACATTTGAAAAGATTAAAAATTAATGAGGTTCTTTCTTGTCTTTGCTTTCACCCTGAAACTTTCTCTCATAATATTCAAAAATCTAACTGCAAAGTTAACTGGAACTTTTTTACCCTTATTTCAATTGCAGTATGAAAAAAATCTGGTTTTCATAAATCTTCTCCTGTCTGTTGCTTTGCTTTCAAATAATGAATTTCTTTCTTCCATTGTCCTCTCTTGTGTACTATACTGTCTACACTGTCTTGACTATTTGTTGTGCTTCATTTATATATTTTCGTATAGATGAATTTCATTATCAGAATAGTCAGTATTACAATACACTAAAACAGATGAGTATCCCAGGAACAAAATCTATCAGTTATGGATATCCCTCTTACTCAAGATTTTTAGTTTGAAAAAGTCAAACTATAAAGCACTCGTCTATTCTTCATGTCCCTGTTCTTTAATCTAAGTGGTACCTATGTGTGATTTCTGGAGATTAGATCAGAGACTCGGGGTTATATTTGCCCCCTTTATCTGCTTATTGAATGTTTTATATAATATAGTTATTTAGTCTCTCTCTGTTAGGTCTGTGTAGGTAGTTAATTTATCTCTCCAATAGTATTTCATTTAACTTTTAAAAGCCCTTGAAATTAAGAACTTCACTCTAAATTATTAGAAACTTTTTGAAGACGTGTTGTTACAAACATTTACCTAATAGTCACATTTTCAAGCGATTAAAATACTTGGGAAAGTATTCAACCATGTTCAGAATCAAGGCTACCTATCTCCTGGCAGTTTATTAGTGAAGTATTTCATTAGATCTTCACTAGATGGCTATCTGCATTGAAGTCTCACTTTTCTAGTCTTAAAAGTCTTCAGGATCCAGTCTATTTTTCATAGAAAAGTTTTCAGATGTATTGCCTGATATCCAGTGTACACAGACCCTTCCTTTTCATCTGGTTGATGCAGTTTTCTAAATAAGCAAAATACGATGCAAGAAAGACATTGAGTCACCAGGTTAAATGAAACAGGAAGCCAAAAAAGAAAGATGTTACAATCCTTTTTTGAAAAGGGGGGGGGGGGAAAATCAAAACTGCTTCCAACAGTAATACAGATTTTTTTTTTAATTATAGTTGAATCTTCATAAATAAATGCCATATTTTAATATTTTAAGTGTCTCTTCTAATTTTTGGAAAATATATCCTCTGAGAGGTGCCATTATGTGGTCTCAGGATGGGCATTGAGGATCATCATAGGCACACTGTGTTTTCCATCCATTTCTAAGTAAAAGAGTCATATTTGAGTAGATCAGTATCAACAGGTTTCATGATCAGAGACATAGGGTGTTGTTGCAACTGCTGTCTTGTAGCAAAGATTTCCTTTGCAATGAAGGTGTCTGTATCACATACGTACATTTGGTACTTTCTATAATGCTCACAAGCCACAAAAGCCGGGGGAACAGGAGCACATAACCAGCCTCATAAACAGACAGGAGAGTGAGCAGTCAGGGCACTACCTCTGGCTGCAATCAGTGTAGCTAAACACAGCCTTAGTTTCCATACCCATGAAGAGGCTGTAACAATACCCTTCCAGCCCTTGACTGAGCTGCTGGATACACCTATTAAAACCAGCTGCTGCATATCACCCATGAAGACAAACCAAAATACCTTTGGGGTTTTTTTGGGTGGAGGAGTTTTCACTTTGGACTGAAGAATAACATCTTCACTGATAAAGTCTGCTAGACCAGGCATTATTGCAACTCCAGTTTGATATCCATCTCATGTTTCCATGTCATATTTTCCAAGTGGTATATACTAGGTAAATACTGAGGGTTGAGTTTAATTCAGCTGAATTTGAGCCATCTGAAAATTCTCATCCTTTCAGTGCTGTTTTTCTGCTATTTGAAGGCCTTGGAGGGAAATAATTGTCTTTCCTGACATCAAGTTGTACTTCTATAGTGTACCTTTGATTATCTACTTTTCATTCAATCTTCTATCAGGATGAACTGCAGATAGAACCTTTATGGACATTCAGCTCCATGATGCAGGGTCTTCAATATCTTTTTCTCATGATGTTTTATCAATCTGCAGCTATTCCCTTCCTCCCCTTCATTCATGACTGTGTAATAGAGCAGTATCTCCTTACAGAGTATAAGACCCTTCTCCAGAATTAATTTCTGCCTTAGGCACAAGTGATAAAAAGTCTCTATAAAGAATCTCTCCCTTAAGCAAAGGTGGGTTCTGTATTTGTTATCACTTGACTTCTGAAGTGAGGAAGAGCTGCAGATGCACACAGGGATATCTGATCTATCTCACTAAAATATGAAAAAATATGGATTTTCTCACCCTCCTCCTATAGAGGGATAAACGAGGAATTATGCATCTTTGTAGTAAACAGAAGAAATCTCACTGGAAAGGAGGTACAGACATTTTCATACTCATGTCTTAATGTTCTGCAAGAGCTTGTGGAAGAAACTGATTTAATTCCATTCAAAACTAATTGCACTCCTTCAGTGCAGGAAAGATCACTGCTGGTCAAAAGAGTACATTAAAGAGAGGATAGTCTGTGACTTACATCCTGATGGTTTAATAAGGAGTTTCTCTACAGTCAGCCTAACTCATAGCCTATTGAGTCAGGAACAAGCCATGTCTTTCCTAGCACAAAGCTTCTCCATCAGAGCTGGATTTCAGAGCATGAAATGAATGTCAGAGTTTGGGTCTGACCAAAATACTCCTGGCAAACCTTTAGGCAAAATTATATTTATTTTTTTAAAAGTAGCTTTTCAAGATCTTTAGCTTTTTTTAAAAACTTTCACTGGTTTTTAGTTTCCAGCCAGGTAAAATCATCACATCTTTAAAACCTCTTTTTATATATAGTGATGCCACCTTGGGCTTTTTTGTAGTGCCCTGTGGGTTACTCATCAGTTCCTTTAATATTGAAAAGCTGTGAGCTAACTGTTAACAGATACAGTAATTTGTCACTAGATCACTGAAGCAGAGTGAAACATATTTCAAGTTTCTCCTGCTCAGTTTTTTCCTTCCATAAGTCTTTTAC
>NW_005054302.1:12408453-12410339 GCF_000277835.1 Geospiza fortis
TGCTGACAGAGTGACAGCGTTCCCCCGAAGGGACACCCCGAGTGCTCACAGGAGCCAGTTTATATAGAGTTTATTCTGCCTGAGGCAGAGATGACCACATATTTCTTTGTGCCTCTTTACATGTAAAGTTGGATCTATACATGTGCAGACGAATGTCTGAGTACTCAGGCAGAAGATGTATATTTCCTGAGTGCGTGGACTTAATCCTTTCCAGGTGCAGGTCTTGTGAGCTCCTTCAGGACATTCCATTCTGGGAAGGTCCAGATGATATCTTCTCATGCATGGTGCCACAGGAAAACCTCTTCTGATGGCCTGAGCCAGTCTCCAGGCTGTCCGGGGAGGGGTTACCATATGCATAACTCTGTCTTCAGTCAAGCTTAGCTCATAGTCCAAGATTTCTTTATTCATACGGTAACTGGCTTGATGTTATCTTTAGTGTTGTCCGGGAACTGGTTAGAATGCGAATAGAATGCGGTCCCAGCCGGAGCAGTCACCAGCATAGGGTTTGATTTCTCCTAATATTTTATATATATACTTATTTCTAACTTTACAGCATGAATTAATCTACCATATATAACAGTACTTAACCTTTTGAAACATCATAAACCACTGCCCTACAGTAGCAACTGTATTTGGTTTTGAATAGAAAAATATAGTGTCTTTTCTTCTGGTTTTTTGCGTGACATAATTGTAGCCTTGGTTCCAGATCATCACATTAAAACAATTAGTATAAGAATGGGCATCCATGTAAGATGTATCATTTGGTACTTCATTAACAAACCATGCAAAACTGTAGATGCAAGAGAATTGACCACAAGTTGGAATAGAAAGAGCTGAATGCCAGCAGAAAACAAACTGGATACATAGACTACTTAATTGTTTTTTCTTGTTGCCGTACTAGTACTGCCAGTGACAATAACAATAACAACCATTTCCATTTGTATAATAACTCTTATCCCAAAACACATGGCAAATCATAGGACAAATTATGCTTTTGGTTATATGGCTTAATAAAGGCACAGATGCTTCCATTCCAGAGTTGCACTAGTGCCATGAAGAGCAATTTTATCTTTATTTTCACAAAGAATGAAGAAGGTTAATATGAAACTCTCTTTAGAATGGGATGCAAAAGTAACGTGGACCTACAACATGGAAAACATGTTTTTTTCACAGGGCTCAAAGGAATCACTTGAAAAATCTTAGAAATAGTACCTCAAAAAAGTGTTTTATCTATGAAAATTTATAGCATAAGGCTAACATTTGTTACTTGCAACAGCTCCTTCCTTGATGATTTGCATCACAAAAGTAACAATGCATCCTTCTCTAAAGACTGAAAGTTACAGGCAAACCAAGAGCACAGATAAGTAAAACACAGCAATGTGCTAACAGCATAAGCATTATTTGAACCAACTACCTGCTAAAAGGTTATTGAATCAGCATTATGTCAGAACATCCCATCCTAGTCAAGCACCAAGATCTGTAACTCTTCACTGACTGACCTTTTGTAGAGTACAATGTCATTTTGCATTCTCCACCACTGACAAAATTTCCATATCTGGTCTCTCAGTCTGGATTTTGCCAGCCCATGCAGTACATCTTGCAATCGCTTTTTGGGTAGATAGAAAAAGAAAATTAAAATAAATACGAATAAATTTCAAATTGCACCACATTTTAAATTTTTTTTCCCTGTATTCATTTTGCTGTCAGAGAAAGAAGCTGAACAAAAGGTTCTTATGAGAAATTTGATTTCAGTTTATTTTTATAATTTCACACTATGATAATCCTCAAGCCAAACACGTTTTCCTGTGAAAATGTAATGTGTGTCTAGCTGAGCGATTCCAGAACTAGGTTCTCTACTGTGTGAAAACCTCCAATTCTGGAAGAGC
>NW_005054302.1:12410349-12444316 GCF_000277835.1 Geospiza fortis
GTTCTCAAATGCTGATTGAAAGCACACATTTTCTAGTCTACATATTTCTGCAACTGGAAGACTTGGTTATTTTATATCTTAGGATAACACTTTAAGCACCTCTATATAATCACAGAATATTCTTTATGCACCATCCCACCATAAAAATATTGCCAAAGCAATTTTGTTTTTCCTGAATGATTCAGACCTTTCTAAAATTAGGATAAAAACCAGACCACAAAAGTTTCAAACTTCAATTCACTTGAATTCATGATTCTTCATGTTATCACATCAATTTGGTTCTGTGTAACTTGAAATCAACCAATACATATGTGAAACTCAAATTTCAGATAAGAAAATATAGTAGAATGTTATAGCTTTAGCTTTAATAATAAATAGGGTAAAAATTAGGACAGGAGAAACCATTAGAAACCCCAATGATGAGACACAAGAAAACCCTACAGAGTTAACTGTCTCCCTTTCAAATTAGTAGTTTTTAAGGCTAGAAATAAGACTAGAATAATAAGGCTAGAAATAAGGCTAAATATTAAGGCTAGAAATGTCATACATTCCCATGACTTGTCTGCACATTTCTGTTTGCCTCTAACGGGCTTGTGAGAACATGGTTTTATTGACTTGCTTTCTGTCATTTAATAGTGGTCATGTAGTCGTTATTGATCTGCACCTGAAGTAAAACAACATCTTCATTTTCTCTCAGAAAGTAGATATCTGTGGCGATTTGTCTTTCTTAAATGGAGCATTAAATGATGTGCCTAAGTTGGAACTGTTATTATTTACATATCATGTATAAAGAATTCTTCTTGATGGCAAAAATAATAATTAGAATCCTTGCATGGAGCTCAGAGAGAACCCATGAACAAGGGCTGTCTATCCTGAACATGACCAGTGTCCTGGTTTGGGACAAATTTAGAGAGGAATCTCTGAAGTGGTCTTCTGTAGAAAGTGAGTTCAAGCAGCCTGTCCCCCACCCTGTTCAGGAGACAAACCTTCTTTGAGAAAAGTGGAAAAAACTGTTTATTTAACAAGCAAAGTGATTACAAACATGAAAAAATGAATAATATTAAACAATGGAACCTCTCATTCTACCTCTCTGAAGGGGTGGCAAATTCAGAAAGTCCTTTTCATGGGATGTAGCTTGGCTCACTCAGTCTCATTTCCTCATGTGTTGGAAAATGCCATGTCCCAGGCCCTGGTGGGCCACAGGTGTGAGCTCCCGGTGCTTTTCTGGGTTTTCGGTCCAAAGCAGGGTTGATCAGTTCCAAGAAAAAGAAAAGCTACAGTCTGGGGACCTTCTCTGCCTCAGCTAGCTAAAAACCAAACTAAAAGCAAAGGAGAGCTGTCTCCCACTGTCTGTCAGTGCTGCAGTCCAGGAGAGGATGCGGAGGAGTAAGTGCAGCTCCTAAAAACCAGCCGCACACTTCTTCTTTCCCTTCTCTCTCTTGGAACCAGTCTTAAAAGGTTCAGAGCTTAACATCCAGCACAAACAGAACTGACAACTTGGGATACAAACATCATAAAGTCACCCTAGGACATCTGGTTTACACTCTAGGCTTCAAAGCCAGGCAAGTGTCTAGTGCTGTTTTACTTGCCATTATAGACATAACCATGTAACATATAGTGATGCCAAGGTATTAGAGAGCCTTGCAACCCTCCAGCATCTCTGCTGTGTTACTGGAGAAGCTACCCATGTCACTGTGGCAAAACCTCTAGCTGGCCACAGCTGAGCAAGTCTCACTGCAAACTCCAAGCACACTGAAAAGGCAGGATGAAAAAAGAGTATCTGCTACAGAGGTGAATAAAACATAATATGGAATAAACCAGCATGATGCCAAATGTCTCTTGTATTTGTTTCTTTTCCTGCATTTCTGTGATCTACCACCTGCTCGCATAGAGCTGCCTTCATATGTGTCTGGACTAGCATTCAAAATTATATCAGGTCAAACTGAACAAAAACATTTTCAGACTGTGCTACCGGAGTGAACTGAAAGACAGGCAATAAAGCTGAACTCAGGTTAATGCTCAAATGAATCACCAGTAAAATTTTCAGATTATTGCACTTTTAAATGAAAACTAATACCAGCAATCTTGTTTTTCTTTTTTTTTAGCAGAGCAAAAATCCAATCTTCTATAGCTTTGCTTAACATAAGTGCTGTAAAGTTGAATTTAAAAAGTATGTATGATAAGCATGTTTGGATTTATACCAGTAATTGTTCAGTGACTAGAATGTCTCTTATGTTTTATATTGGTTACATAGAAAGAGATATTTCCTTCAGCTGAGTTATGAAATTGTTAAGGATTCCAGTGCATGGGCAGCCCTACAGGACACAGTCTGCATTAATTCTTGCCATAGTCCATGAAACCACAGGGAAGGAATACATTAACAGAGGGGGAATATTTTGTCCTATTTCAGTGCTTTCACTGGCACTTCAAGCACCAAGGAGCTACCAATTATTTTAATTACCTTCTCTCTGCTAGCAATAGTGCTTGACTTCTTAGTTTTTTGAAGATCTTTTTCTGGAAGACAGATAGTTTGTAAATGTAGATAGCAATCTAGGCCAGATTCTGACGCTTTTACTCACACCAAGCAGTAAACTACTCTAGAAGTAGCTCTGCTATGTAACACAGAGAAAGTCTATTACTGGCAGCAGGAGACATTTCAGACCTCTGTTCTGAATTACCAAGGCAGATGGTAGAACCTTCTTGAATGTAGAGAAGCGCGAACGAAAATTTAAATATATATATATTTAAAATATATATTTAAATATAGGACATATGCGGCTGCGCGGGTCGCTGAGCCCGGCACGCTCCACAAACAGCGCGCCACAGCCTGGTTGGGCCAGCCGCGTGCCCACCTCTCACAGCAGGGAACGGGTTTATTAAGGGAAAGGAGGGAACAGGTCGGCTGGGGAGCTGCAGCAAACGGCCACTGATCCGCCCCCAGGGGCGAGCAGTTCCACATTTCCCCGAAGGGAGGAGCGAGCCACAGCGAACCAATAACATTACAAAACAGAATGAAGAGCATGAGACTATAACCAGTAGGGAAATGACAGAGGAGGGGCTGCCCTTCCTGCACCAATCACCCTCTGCCCAGGGTAGAAGTTTCTGGGGCTGGGGCGTGGGCAGAAAAATGACAGGCAGGTGGGTTGCCAAAGTAACAGGGGAGGGGAAATCGAGATAATGAGAAAAACAAGGCAGGGAGTATAGATGGACATGAAAATTGATACAAAAAGGCAGGAGTTACTAAGGAAACCTGTGACGGACAGATAACATGAGGGAGCAGGGGCCATGGGGTCTGGGACAGAACCGTCTTATAAAATGCTGGAACCATTTTGAGTAACATAACTACAGCTTACAAAACAGACTGTAATACGACTTAGAACACCACCACCACACACCACAACAGACATATTTTAAGTTTGTCACCCATTTGAAAAGGACTTTTAGGCAAGATATTTCTGCGAGGAACAAGAATGAGGCTTGTAAGAACCGCTCAGGTGTGAGGAAATAGAAGTAATCTGTGGGCTTCAATCTGTGTTGGTGCTGACAGAGTGGCACTTAACTAGTATGTTTAGGTAAATAAGAAATCAAATACTAGATTCCTCTTTAATTCCTTTGTTTATTTGGTGTATATATTAGAAAAACAAGCTTCTGGAGTGCACTGCCTGACGCATGAATGCTGTGGGTCTTGGGAGGGACTAGATTTTTTGTTCTGAGGTTTCCTTACAGAATTTGAATGAAGCACTTCTTGTTGTTATCACCATTAGACTCTTTTTTCCCTATACCCATAGATACACACATGAAATAGTGTCATGAATGATAAAAGTTAAATCTACAGGCTTTGGCCTCCATGTCTTTATGTAAAAACAAAAACATCGCCGTCCATGTGCAGCAAAATCATCTTCAAACAGTATCAGCCTTGGGGAATGATAGCTAATATCTTCCATATTATTGTCATCTGCTACATACTGTTAAACCAAGAATACTTTTCTAAGGTGACCATGATCATTATGTTCGTTGTCATCAATGAAACAATAAGGACGTCCAAGCTTGGTTCTCCTTAGGAGAAGAAGACATGCAAAATATTAGTAAAAGGCAAGAAGTTGAGACATCTCAATAGAGAATGCTGAAAGCTAGAAGAAATTCAGGATGAAGAGAAGATAGGGACATAAGTCTGTTATTTTGGTTGCTAAAGTATTCATGACAAAATAGGCATATCACATGCTCATATGCATGCTGGAGAGACAAAATAATTACATTTTACAGAGATGAGCAAAATAATAAATGGCCATATAAGTCTCCAGCACAGAAGAATCACATTTAGTCCATATTTGCACAGTGATCTATGTATAATTCAGTTTGCAATGATGATGGCTTATGAGCCCTATACAAAAACTGTAGACTTGCATTACTAGAGAAGTTTCATAGGACAGCAGCAACTTTTAGAACAAACAGCCATATTTCAAACTGAGGCCAATCTAAGCAAAGCACAGCTGGGTGAGAGGTACTGTTATAAATTCAATTTCTTGGCATCTGTTCCTAAGGTGAATGAGCAACACATCATTATTGCCACTGTGCTTTTCACTTTGGCCCATAGTGATTCCATCCATCACTTTACTCTTGCCTGGGGTCCTACTTTAGACACAGAGCCACCATCTGTACAGCCAGCGGCAAACAGATGAGACATGCAAGAAACATCTAGGCTAATGAATAGAAGAGCTTAGGGACCACCCCCTGGCTTTGAGACTTACAAGACTGGCACAATTTGTGTAAACACAGACCAATTATCCCTCTCCCAAAACAGGGTAACAACAACCACATTGCTTTCCAGAATGGGTTGTTACAGACCGTACTTGTGGACTGACTTTCCATAACAGTGCTGGTTGGCATGGTCTGAACATATACCAGCCTACACTCATATTCACATTTAAGCAGTAAAATTGAATGATCTTACCTGTCTTATACTCCAGTAATGAAACAGCTACAGAAGATATCTTAACACTTTGTCTTTCAAGGTACTTATGCTTCACATCTTGAGTTACAGCTCTGTAGCTTGGATGTATTTCATAGATATTTTAGATTTGTTGTGTATGTCTCTATACACTTGGAATTAATATAATTGTAGAAATCCTAGTAAGATATAAAATACAAGGAGAGGAAAGCAAAGATTAAAAAAAGTCTTAATACCGTATAAACCAGACTGAAGAACCATTCTTTAATAAGCCTCTTATTTTTAAGTCAGCCTCAAGCCCAGTGGTATTCAAAAAGGGTTTGAACAACACACTTAGATATATGGTTTAACTCTTAGGTTGCTTTGTGCAGTCAGGAGTTCGACTCAATGGTCCTTATGGGTCCCTTTCAACTCAGAATATTCTATAACAGTCTGATTTTAGTATATATGGCTAAGTTCAGGTTATTGTAGTCTATTGATTTAAAATAATGTCATTTTCATTTACATAAAGTTAAATGGTAAGGTTACATATAAGTATATGTACTTAAATATATGGACTTGAATCAATATTTTAAAGTCAAAGTAATTGATAAATATTTTTTTAACAAAATATGTTAAATTGACCCATCATTATTTATGACTTCAGTGGCTAACAATAACCATTCTTTCTCCAACTCAAAGAAAAATCACTGTGATTTTCATGTGCCTTGAACAATTGTGGTTCAGGTGGACTTTTCTTTTTTAGATCTAAATTATTTTTTTCCCATTTTCAAAGAGAACTACCAAATTTTTGCATTTAGGCTGCACTGCATGAGAGCTGAGGAAAGATTAGAGGTGATTACTTTGCTTTTCTGAAGACTTTTATTGGCATGCCGTTGAACAGTGACATACAAAGCACAGTTTCCCTGGGCAATCCCATAGAAAATTTTAATGCACAAACCCTATACTTGCAATCCAAACTTCCCAGGAAAGCAGTCCAGACATACAAACAAAGGAATAATTTCAAAATTACATTTGGGAAAAATAGAAGCAGAAATGTCTTCCTCATCTGTAGAACTCGGTGAGAAAGATTTATTCATGTGGTTTGGCATTTTTCATGTATCTGTTGTTGGGCAGGAACCAGAAGTAACTTTTTCATTGTTTCTTTGGAGGCTTTATACTCATGATGTAGTATGCTTTAGTTGATGTGATTCTGCTTGTTGTACACTGTTAATGTGTAAAAACTCAAACTGTCCCTCTGCCAGCATGTCAGTCTCATACTTGGATCCCATTCACTGTGTTGATCCTGCTGGTACATTTCCCTTTGGTGTCCCTCTTAAGTATGTCTTAAGTATGTTGTTCCACATCCAAATGCTGCTGCATACTCCTTTATTCCCATCAGTCCCATCCCTTTGTTTGGCTAGCCTATGTCTCTTTCTATGCCTCTTATGTTCTTCCTTTCTTTTTGGTTATGTTTGCTCTTCCTCCTTACATTTGCCATCTCTCTCTTATCAAACAACTTTTAGAAAGGAAAGTAGTTATTACATATCTGTCCTTAGATAAGGAGAGATTGAGAGGTGATCTGTCCTCCAAGGTCATTCCCTCAGAAGGCCAGTGCTGGACATGGATCTGGTCAGCAAAACCTCACATGGAGGCTACTCATTGCATCTTGACTTTCACACTCCCTGCTGGTTTTTTGCTGTGGTCCCTTCTTAGCAATAATCAGCTCAACAGTTTTCATAGGCTAGAGAAGTAAACCCATGCAAAATCTATAATGTTCAACAAAGAAAGGTGCAAGGTTCTGCCCTTGAGCTGGGGCAACCCCAGATATTGATACAGGCTAGAGGATGAAGGGATTGAGAGCAGTTCGGCCAAGAAGAATATGGGAATACTGGTGGATTAAAACTAGACGTGACTCAGCAGTGTGCACTCACAGCCCAGAAAGCCAACCATGTCCTGGCTGCATCAAAAACACTGTGGGCAGCAGGGCAAGGGAGGGGATTCTGCCCCTCTACTCTGTCCTCATACGACCCCCCCTGGAGTGCTGCATCCAGCCCTGGGGTCCTCAGTACAAGAACGACATGGACCTGTTAGAGCGAGCCCAGGCGAGAACAACAAAAATTGTTAGAGGCTGGAACAGCTCTCATTCAAAAAAGGCTCTGGGGAGATCTTATTGCAGCCTTTCAGAACTTAAAGGGATCAGAACTTAAGAAGGATGTAAATAAACATTTTTAGTAAAACATGCAGTGACTATGCTGATGCACGGTTTTCTAGATTTAGACACCAGATTTATTTCAGGATGTCCTTGTGCTGCTGTGACACATCTGGGGCTTGGGCAGGAGTACTTTAAGAACAAAGATAGAAACAAATAAACTGATTTATCACATAGGAAATTAGTATTGTGCAGCAGATTCATTAATATAGCCTTACTAAGTATTTCTTTGGTATACCTACCAACCTTTACAAATACCTTACATAATATGTGTAAATCTACGAGTGTTAGCAGAATAAAACAGAAGCACCTCATGTGTTTCTGAAACACAGTAACAGCTTTGCTTTCTCTTTGGATAAAACAAAAACAAACCAAAAACTTAATCAGTCATTTTTACCATTTTTCTACCTTTACTTCTTTCACAAGATGATGACCAAAGAAATTAGTTCAGTTTTGGAACCCTGGAAGAACAGAATATGGTTGTAGTTTATATAAACAATTCTCTAAATGAGCAATTTCTTAATCTTAGAATACTACGACATCAAATCAGAGCCTTCTATTTGAAAAATGAGAGTTCAGTGCAAGGTTCTTTGCTTTTTATTTATTTTGGACAAGAGCATGTGGAACTGACTGACATTTTAGAAGAAAAAATGAATAAGATACTGTTTTTGAAATATTTTTGAATACAGTAATCTGTAGACCTTCAGAAAACATCAAAATCACTGCTGTACAGCAATTTGTAGTTGTTAAAATGATTTTTGGATAAGTTAAAGTGAAGTATTAAATCACAGCTAGTTGACACATTATTAAGAAAAAATTGCACTATGGATTGTTTGCAACAGAAAAAGGCTTCTGGTTTTTTACATCTGTGAACCTGGAGCAGAAAGGACTGGATAGGTTTCCAGGAATGAGTAGGCAAAGAATTTTCTCTCTAAAAAGTACTGTTAATTTGAGGGAGTGCATTAAAACTCTGCTTATATCTACACACATTTTTGCATAGCTTAGTGTGGAGAAAACTCTTGTCTCTTATTTTCAGCTGTTAGGGTGCAGGGTACATGGTAATTGTAGGATACATTAAATCTTGCAGTTGCACAAAAGTTTTACTCATGTGAGCACTGCAACACAATGAGTGTAGTGAATGAAACATTGCGCCCATCTCTGTTGCCCTCACTTCTGCACTAGTGGTGATGGCCTTTGACCAGTCTCACCAAGGAAATGCTTGTGAGCAAAGGAGTAAAGGGATGTCACACAGCCTCCATCATCCTTCCTCTGTTCACCATTGGCACACATCTTCTCCAAGCAACTGAGGCACAGGGAGAGAGAAAAACGGGGAGTAGGAAAGGTGTGCATTTGGCAAAGTCATGAGTTTGTCTTGAGTGCATGGTGAGAGCTGTTAAGACTGAATATTTCTTATATGATCTATGTGATTGACTGTCCTCATAGCTAATGCAGTGGTAGCACTTTTAACCAAGATATTTTCATCATTTTGGAAGATTATTACTGTGATTGACAGAATTTCCAAGATGAATCAAGGTCTAAAAGTTCTGTAGGTGGATGTCATGGACAGACTCATCTACCTTAGAAATGAGATGGTTTCAAATAGTCCCCTTGGGCCAGATATTGGGTATCATTTTGTATTTTAGTGTAATTGTTGTCAGCAGGTTTTTTAAGGTTGTTATGACTAATGTTTTTCCCTCTTTTCAAATTACTAGTACGGGAGTCATTAATCAGGTATTGACATCTACTTTGTAGACATTTACATGTTATGTTAATGCCGTCACCTTATTTTTGATGTTGCTATAAGTGATATCCTTGGGATCACTACTCACATGAACAAGACCTAACAGAGTCAAAGAGAATTAGACTCTAAAAACAATATTCTCCAAAGGTATAAATCAGGACCATTTCAATGACACTGATGGGACAATATCACAGCTCCAAACTGCAGTAACAATATTTTGGGTAATGCATCAAGTATTAAACAAATCATGGGAAAGATTAATAAAAAAATGTTTATCTCTCCCTTGAGTCTACTAAAATAGATTTCAAATTATGTCAATAATTTTACAGCATGCATATTTGCCTACTAGAAGAGAAAATTAGAGCCAAAATGCATATTATGTAATGCAAGCTCACAAATATCTGTCACATAAGACCTTTGATTGCATCTGTCATTAAGAGATTTGCAATTCATGGGTGGCTTGTGACTTCAGCTACAAGTCATCCATACATAAGTTTTGTGTGCAAGTGTGTATGTGTTTATTGTAGGTAATCAGGACATCTTCCCAGAACTGCAATATGTGATGCAGGATTTAGTGATTCCTGCTAAACCAGTAGTTGGAAGTTGGGTAGGATAGCCTTGGGCATCTCAAATCGAGCTAAATACTTATAATTAGGCAAATTAAACTTCCTCTGTGCGTGTTTATTTTGAAAAATATGAAAGTTTAAGAGTTTTGGAGCACTGCTTTACTCCTTAACCCTCCTAGACTCTTGGTATAATTCTCCACCCTTTCCAGTCACTAAAGGATGACCTAGATGCAAGTGGTCTACTTCTGCTTCAGATGTCTCTTTTTTTCCTGCCTGGCCCTCAGCAGTCATTCTTCACTGGTAAAAGTCTCCCCCACTCCTGTATTGTATTCTTCATTCCTATGCAAATTGTAGAGCATTTGAAATGGCTCTAGACATTTACAAAAAATATCTCCATTATTACCCTTTTCTTGCAAATAAATCCTGCAAGCCTTAGACAAGGCACTAAAATTCTCAAGCCTTGCATAACACTTGTCAGGGATAAAATAATTGCATTGTGAAAGGTGTTGAGATTGCACAGATCTTTCCATTTGCTTTCTAAGACATAAAGGAGAAGCACATTTTCTTCAAGTGACTTGTACTTCACCAACACCCCAGACAATTGTCTGCATCCTAACTCTTCTGACTACCAGGGAAGAGGTTTCTGTGCATTACCTATTTCTGTTAACAAAGTATCAAATATCAGTTGTACTATAAAATAAACCTGACTCAATTTGCCTTTCTCGTGCAATGACTGTGTGAAGGTTTTTCCCATGAAACCATCCCAGGAGTAGAGACCTTTAGGCAGACTGCAATGCAGATGCCAGAGCATTCAGATTTGATCAGCAAAAAACGAAGCTTGAGTTCATAGTTTAAGTCAAGAATAAGACTTGAAGCACAGTATCCCTTAGCTGGAGAGGATGCCCTCAACACTGGTTACTTTAAGCCAAAAGAAAAAATTCTGTCTGACATAAGCACTGGAAGCTGATCAACACTTCATGTTGAAAATGAGACAGAAAAATACTTCCTGAAATGCCTGATTCCATTCAATCAACTACAAATTTTTTCTGGAAAAAGACCAAGCACTTTATCCTTTTGTATCAAATGAGATGATTAACCTGGAAATTAACCTTGTTTCCTGTACTGATGTTTTCTTCTCCCTCTAGGAGCTATGATAGACGTAACCAGCCACAAGAGTCTAACAACGGTGAAAGAAGGGATTCTGAAATCTTAAGTATTCAGACCAGTCAGATTGTCACTAGGAAGTCTTACCTGCAAAGCGTGTTTGCATTTTTCAGAGAAGTATGTCACCAGACAAGCCAACACTTTGTTTGCATTTTTTAAGGTTTTTTAATAGTGAAATCAATGCACTGACACAGCTTTATATTCTAGTTATATAACAGCTGCTCACTGACCAGCACACAAACGGTTATAAAACTGCTTTATCTTTATTCTTATGAGTTTACCTATCCCCTGCTACCTTGCAAAACCTTTTCCATCAGCAGTCTTAAATTATCAAACATCTGTTACTGAAAACAGCTGCTATTGAAAGCAGGTAGTGCATAGCTAGAAAAAGACATGAAATCAGAAAAGAAAAAAGTGTGTAAAATTTAGACCAATGTTGCATTTAGAAATCTCCTTTATCTGCACACTTGTGACCAGTCACCCCAAGATAATTATTTCACAGTCTTATTTTCATATCTTACATAACTGTTATTTGCTTTCTCTTTGCTTTGGAAGCAGCATGTCAGAACAATACTGGCAAATTGACAAGAATGGTGATAGCGCACTTTATTACGTTTGTAGATCTCAGATGTAAGACCAAAGGAAATGCACAAGTAAAATAATTTGCTCTCAGTGGCAGCCTGATTTTACAAGAGAAATAGCACAGACTAGACACAAAGTGATATCAAAAGCACAAACTAATGCAAATACACAAATTCCTGAGAAATAATGGTTTGCAGTTTCATAAGCACAAGTGTTTTCATAATAGCAGCCAGTAAAACAATCTGACACAGAAATATAATTTAAAATTGATAGTCTCCTTTGAACATTACAGCTCAAAGCATAAAAGCTGTGTATCTCCGTGCCTGCTCTGTTTTGATATGACATCTAACTAGGCTAAGCTTTCTCTGGGTGAGCTGTCCTTATAATCCACTCAAATCAGTACAGTCATAAAACAAATGAGGATTATCAGCATCTGCTGCAAAATGATGCAGCTTCTGTGGCTTCTAGATTATCTTTCTATTTGAAATACAAATCCTGTTGGTTAAGCAGTAACTGCAGGACTCCCAGTATTTGAAATGTAAGTATTTATAGTGTTATGATGTTGTGATGATCTAGCACCAAGCAGCTCCTGTGTGACTTCTAACCTTTGTGTGGGAAAAGAGATGCATTGTGTATGCGGATGGAGAGAAAAAGGAATAGATGTTACCAAAGTGACATCCATGATATGGAGAAAAGTCTCACACATCCCAGTAAATGCATGAAGGCTATTTCAAGCAACTTTTGCTCAAACCACTGAAGTGTTAAGTAGGACTGGTAGGTAGAAAATTTCCCCCATGAATGAAAATCCTTCTCATATTATGATAGCTGGAATTATGGAAGCACAGGTGGCAATGCCAGATGCAAGCTCTTTGAATTTCTTGGCACTCCAGCAATCTCTCCCCCCTTAGTGGAGGGATGAGGAGTGTCAGTAGCTCACATACCAGCAGGCAGCCCTGTACTCTGTGCTGCATCCCTGAGGAAGATGTGTTCCTCTGATCTGGGTTCTCTCTCACACCTGATGGCACAGGTACATCAGTTCTGATACAATGAACACTTTGTAGCTCAGGAGGGTCTAAGTTGGACTCTTGAAAGTTACTGTAATAGGGAGTGAATTTATACTTGGTTAACTAAAAAATATACTTTTTCTGAGAAATGGGGTTCTCCAATAGATGTGTTTGATTCCAGCCATTACTGCAAAGAGGTAACTCTCTTCAGCTGCCTTGGCAACACTTTGTGTACTTGGAGAACTTAAGACAATAGGTATCTTTATTTCCAGTGGTACTTTCACAGTTTAGCTCCAGATAAACTGTGATCCTTGCATATTTAATGGAACTTTGTTCTACTTTAAACTCATTCTCTCTCTGTGTATTTTTTGTACACATTATATCCATATGAAAACACACATGAAAAAGAAAAATAACTTTTTACAATAAAAATCCAATAGAAATATTAAGCCCTTTCCTCTGATTGGCTGGTAATTTACTTTTTCAGGTGATGAATACCTGTAAGAAATATAATTTTAACTTGCAAAACAAGCTGTGTGTGGCAGAACACTTGTTTTTACTAAAAAATTAAACTCTGAAAAAATAATTTAAAAAAAGAGTTTTAAAATATACTTGCCCTAATACAAATATGCTTTTAATTCCCTTAACCATGTGTGTGTGTGTGTGTGTGTGTGTGTTGGCTTCATCTGTCAAGTTAAACAGATTTTACAGATCTGTTGGATATTTCTTTTTTCTTTTTTTTTTTCCCCAACTGCTAGGGCACATACTAAAATGAGCATGATATTCCTGGCAGCTCAGATTTAATCTGGGCAGTTCAGTAGATGATGTCTCTCAGGCATTCAGCTTTTCACCCATTTAGGTCAGTAATACATTTTCATTAAAGGGGACAGGAATATAATGTGGTTAGGTAAGCAATAAAAGGATTCCACCACTTTGCAGATATTGTTCTTTCCCTCATTTCCATTACAGAAGGGCAACTGAGCATACTTACAGACATTTATACTTCCATTACATTACAGGTATTTCATTTCCATTTTCTTCAGACTATTTCTATTTTTGGAAACGCCCATCGACCAGCCACTCTCTTTAGCCAGTAAATTCTGTCTGTGATAACTAGGCATCATTTGTTGGCAAGATGTACAGTACAACTCCAATGTGTTTTTCTCAAAAGGAATGAGAAAGTAATGAGGTGTGTCAAAATAAAAGTGAATTGTATTTCACTGTCCCACAGCTTTGTGTGTGTCAGGCCCTGATCTCCCTGGTCTTTCTTTTGCCTATTCATTTGCCAGCCTGTTCTTTGAGTCCAATTTAATGATAATGGAATAAGGGAACAATGGGAAGCAGTGGATTGCACTCACTTTTAGGAGATTTTGTGAACTGCTCACAGCAAGAAGGAACATTATTCCAATAAAAATGAAATAGTACACTTCTGATTTCATATCACTTGATTGACATGTATTAACCTCTGCTTTCTATTATCGTGAGAAAATAAGAAATTAGTGTCAGAGAAATAGGTGTCCTGTGATAAAGATAACTTCTTTTCATGCAGAATAAGCAACAGCATCTATTCTTAAACGTCTTTTATTGTCTTTTGTTTCAACTGATTAGAAAAACTTCTATAGCTTTTGAAAGCATTAATGGAACTAGCTGTCATGGTCCACAGGTCTCCCATTTAGCATACACAGGCATAGTAAGTCTTCAGTTATGATTTGATTAAAGAGAAGCACATTTTTTCTCCTCTCCATTTTGTGATATCAGAATGTTCTCCACAGTTGTTACATGCTAATTCAATCTGAGGTTAAGCTCTGATTTGGGGTAAAAACAGATTGTACAGATAGGAAGCTGATGCCCATCTGAGGCCATGATCACAGTCAGCAGCTTTGACCAGGTAGGTCACCCATGCAAAGGTAGAAATGCTAGGTCTGCCTCTGTGTCCAAGCAGATAGGACTTCCTTTACCTGTTTCTACTTCATTTTAGAGCAGCATTCTGGTGTGACACTGTAGTGGATATAAATCCAGGATGGAAAGGTCTGTGCTAAAAGCCTGTTTCGCCAGATAAACTGGTCTGGCTTGCTGAGAATTAGAACCTCCCAAAACAAGTCTGACAACCACACCATGCTGAATGCCACCTATCCACAGCTGAGGGCTGAGAGCTGGAGCTAGTCAGAGGGAAAAGCAGTTAGTGACAAACTATGTTAGACTGTACAGGAAAGGGATGCAGGTGACTGTGCTATAAGGAGAAACAGAATGAGCATAAATAAGAAAACTTTCATCAGAAAGTGCTTGAGGAAAAATCCATTTTAGTTCCTTAACACTGCTTCTTGGACAAAGGACTGAAGAACTCCACAGTGTAAAGGGAGTTTACTTCCAGTCAGAGTTGTAGTCACAGGAACGAGTTTAAATTAACAGCTGCAAAATTGGGTTAAACCCCTCCCAGAGAACTTAGAAGTGCAGGAAAGATGATTTTCAGATTGCATATGTCTCAAAGATCTATACCACAGGGGTTAAGGGGTGATCATGCTGTTAAGAGTGGTCCAACCTTCAAGGGTGACCGCAGGAAATCTGTTCTTTTTTTGGTTAGTTTACTGCATTCTACGCCCCATTATTTTGAAAAAAATCTCAGTTATTCCATTTAATTACAACTCAATCTCTGATATCATTATTTTATATCTGTTTAATGAATGAAACACAAGATTGATTCTCTTACACCTCTGGACATAAAAAAAGTTCCTGTAGAGTTAAATATCATGCAGAATTGGGCACTGCAAAGTCTCCTTAACCTCCACATGTTGTACAGAAAAGTTATTTTTATTCCTTCCAATTTAGCATCTGTTTCTGTGGTGCAGCAGTCCCATGCAGAGCTTCATTTAAGTCTGGAGGTCTGTGTCAGTATTAAGGTCTCTGATAACAGATTGCAGAGAAAAATTGAGAAATGATTATACACCACATTAGTTTATGCAATATAGAAAAATAGAAAAGATTTGAAGAATGTCTCTGTTGGAAATGAAAGATCAAAAATACGCCACTGAGTTTAATTTATTTTTTTTAAATTGGGTAGTGGATATTTGGCACATGAAACAACCTTATAACAAAGCCTCTATAAAACATTTTAGGCCTCTGAAGCTGAAAAAACATGTTCTTTTTAATGCTGTTAAGAAGAAGCAAAATTCAAAGGGTAACAAGTTGTAATTGCTTTTTGAAAAGAAGGCTACCTAAAGTGATAGTCATTTTTGTCCATTTACACAGTGTACTGCATTTCCCAGCTAAATTATAGAAAATTATATGCCATAGTTTTCTTTCTGCCTTTAACAAGCTTTATATAAATCTTATAGTTCATGTCTCAAATTTTGTTGCATTGTACCGGTCATATTAGGTTTACAAAAATATTCTACCCAAACCCTCCAGATTCCTGATGATTGGCTTTCTGCAGGGACTAATGATGAGCATATTATTCTCTTTGCTGCAAAGCTCTTCAGGGGACCATCCTTCTGTATTTACTTTGTCTCTACTACCCACAATACCGAATCAAGTTTTTGTTCTTGGACGTCCATCTTGGGAAACCAGAGATGGATTTATTATAACCAGCACCATGGAAAAAAGAAGCAATGATATGAGTATTCTGCTACTTTATAACAAAAAGTAAAATAGAAAGTAGGACAAGTTCTCCTCATTTAATTCAAATAATTAAAATGATTTCTCAGTCCCTAGGCAGTATATAGAAAACAAAATAAATGTGGAGATTGGTTCAAGTTTTTTCTCATTCTTGAGTAAAATCACATAACTCATAACATGCTTTAAAAATATTATATACGAAAAATTGTCTTTGAGTAATCTACATCTAATTATAATGTCAGTGTTTTGTAAAAGAGTAATGTATCCTTTATATTTAAAAAGAGCTGGAGACACATACAATCATTAAAAACTGTTTTCATTATGGGAAAGAATATTAAATGTCTTTTGTTTTGGCTTTTTTCTCTGAACCTGAGGCTTTAAGCTTTGATATTTGAGGCCAAAATGCACAATAAGAAAAGCATGAGACAAATTCAGGAAATGTAAACTTGGTGAATATTGAATACTGTAGGTCCAAACACAGTCTCTCGTTCAGGGAGCTGCCAAGTGAGAAGTAATAGGAAATGAACATAAATCAGCAGTGGAAAGATAAATGTGTAATGATAGCCAATTCTGGCAAATACTGGAGACAGAGTACTGATCATCGTGTCACTTTGGTCTGACCCACTGTGTTAGCACTTATGTTTTTAGATCTTTACGTTCTTTACTTTTTAAAACATAGCTTGAGTTTTCTTGGGAGTTGAAACAGCTCTCTACCAATTGGTATGTGGACAGGCACTCTGAAATGGGAACTTTATTGCCAGAGTAAGATATTTTCTGTGTCATTGCTTGCCAACAGCCATAATTCTTTCCAATTCAAGTTGAGCAATTTTATTGCTGTTCCAGCATCTATACGCTTGGAATAAACACAAAGCACAGGGTGCATTTCTGTGTCCTTGGACTTGTTTGTTACTGTGTACCAAGGCAAAATTGTAGGAGGTAAGACAGCCTTTGTGGCTGTGTTGGATGGACATGTGCAGCTCAGGTTAGTGTCCCATTATGGGTATTAGATCAACACACATTCACACACACACAGATGCTGGAATACATCCCACAATGACAGTGAATGGTGTTATGCTCAGGGCATATTTTAGGATCACCTGAAATCTTCTCCAGAGAAGCTGGGAGATGCTCTGCAGCCCCTAAGTCTCTATCACATCTTGTCAAACTGATATGCATTGCCTAGATTGTTCAGTATTTTTAAGATTTGTAAGGAAAATGATGGAAGAAGGTTGTAGTGTCTTTAGCGGGTTCACATCTTCCAGTTTCTTATTGCTGTCTTATCTGATAGGGAGAGATTTTCCAGGAGGCTTTCCCAGTATTGTGACAGGGTTAGTATGAGGGCAGCAGTCAGCCAGAAAAGTCCAAAGCTGAGAAGACAGAAGCAGCTCAAGAGGCTTAAGGGGAATTGCTGAAGGACACAGCTGACTTACATTTCAGTCTTTGCTGAGGCTCTTTTCATCAGCATTCACAGCTTGAGTGTCAGGCTGACAGCTTCCACACTAATAAATAATATAAGTGAATGCATTGACTTTTTATATACTACAGTCTGGCCAATGTTCTTGTGCCTATTTGTGTCCAACTTAGCCCTAATTTTAATGAGCTTTTCTTACCTCTATACCAAATTATTTAAATTCATATTATACTGCATACAGCTAAGACTCAAAATCATTCAGAAATCCTCAGCCTTCCACAGCACATTTGATATAGCATCAGTTTCACATGAGCAGCCTAAAGTTTCTAATCTGCTTCTTACTCCATCTTCAGTACTATAAGTCAAGAGGTTAAGATGAGTCTGTTGGCTTGCAAGCCAATTTGTTGTGCTCTGAAGCCTCCCGAACTTTTTATCCTTGCTTCAGACTCTGCCTTTACTCCTGAGTAATATAAAAAGAATAACATTTTAATATGCCTGTCTACATTAGCAACAGAATCACACAATCACAAAATGGTTGAGTTTGGAAAGAACATCTGGAGGGCATCTTGTCCAAACCCCCTATTCAAGCAGGACCACCTAGAGCCAGTAGCCCAGGATCATGTAACAGATAGCTTTTAAATATCTATCAGAAAGGATGGAAACTCCACAACATCCCTGGAAAACTTTTTTCAGCGCTTGGCCACTGTCGCATTAAAAAAATGAAATTGTTTCCTGATATTCAGAAGGAAGATCTCGTGTTTCTGTTTGTGCCCATGGCCTCTGCTTGTGGCACAGCACTACTGAAGAGAGCCTGTTTCCAGTCTCTTTGCATGGTCCTTTCCAGTGTTTATATACATCAATAAGATCCCCTCTGAGCCTCCTCTTCTGAAGGATGAGCAGTCCCAGCTCCCACAGCCTTTCCTCAGAGAAGAGATACTCCAGTCTCTCATTCACCTCTGTGGCCCTTCGTTGAATTTTCCCCAGTATGTCTATGTCTCTCTTGTACTGAGTTGCTCAGAATTGGGCAAGAGAAACATGAATTTAAGATATTTAACATTAACATCAACAACTATCATGGTATGAAACTAATACTTTTAACAAACAAATCCCAATCAAAAAATCACTGCATAACTTTTTATCATTTTTCATCATTTTTCTATATCTTACTTTGCTGATGAGTAAATTTTCAAGTACTTACAGCTACAGACAAATCTGGTTTAGTCAGAGTGACAAAACAACCCAGAGGCCCAGAATTTGCCCCTTTGCTAGGAAAGTATGTTTGAGCCTTCAGATGTCAGGAAGGAAGAAAAATATCAGGGGTAATTTGCTGATTAGAAAGGGAGAATTAGTGATTCTTAAACTCAGTTCCCACTGAGAAAATAGAGCTTTGGTTTTGATTTTGTATTTAACTCCTGACAAATTTAATTTTTCATGGAATTAAGATAATTATGGGATACTTTTAAAAAAAGAAATCTCATTTTTTAGAAGAATTAATTTGACTAATAAATGAAACTTTTTTTTTCCCCCAAAGTTGAGTTTACAGTGCAAGGAGAGTTCTAGTCAAATCTTTCAGTCTATGTTCTGTTTCCAATAACTGGCATAGAGCAGCAAACATAAACTTGCTATTTTAAGGACATAGATCATGTTTAATTTACATTGAACTTGCTAGCTTAATAGGGGAAGAAAGTGATATATGAAACCTGGGGGTGCAAGTAAACTGACTCTAATCTGAGGAGAGCAGGAAGTCATCAGAGAGCAATTCTGACTTGGAATCCATTCAAAATGAACTGCTGAATCCTTTCACCCAATCTAGAAGAAACTCAATTACAAGAAGTGGCATTATGCAACATAATAAAAGTAGTGTCAGCTCCAAATCTGTGAAAGCGTGTTGACACAGGGAATGACTCAAACTGATGGGACCATATGGTGAGAAGGAGTGTGTGAACAAGCCTCCTTGTCTTCCAACCAGAGAAGTTTGTGGCAGTATTCTTGACTGCAAATAAATCTCACACCCTTTAAATCCATCCATTGAAATGCCATGCAGAAAATATGAATGGTGGTGAGCTTATCAAGGTGTTCTTATGAAGGGAGGTTGTGAATGTAGTTCCAGCACAGCTGGGTACAGCCCAAGCTTGCTTACACTGACCAGGATGTGCTGGTGTACTGCCACAAGGAGCCCTCACACAAATTGTCATAAATAAAATGAACCATTACACAGGAATTCATTGTCCCACAATGGAATTTTAAAGCAATTTATTTAGTGATGAAATGTGAAATAAAGGACTTAAGATTGTCACCAGCTTTAAAGCACCCACACTGAAAAGGCCACTTTTTCACAGAAGACTAGATAGTTGTTAACTTTGAAGCCAATTACAGTCTTTCAATTGACTTTAACTGGACTCAAATAAGCTTAAGAGAAGAGGCAGATCACCTAAAACACATTGTTTTTCTCCAATCAGATAAATGCTGATAGAAAAAACTCTGGTAGAAGTAGTTCATACTCTGGCCTTAGTCCCACAGAGTTCTATTCAAATGGGAATGAGAGACATTTACTAAGTAAGCAGTGAATCCTATATTATAGACAAGTTAGACAAAATGGTTTTGCTGAGGTAATGGAGAGGTTTAAATTGTTCCCTCTGTAAGAGGGAGCCTCAGGGTTATGTGGGAAAGAGGAAGGAAAATCATAAGGAAAGGAAGGAGCAATTTATTAAAAAACACAAAACAAATAACAAAACAAAACAAAAAATAGAAAAGCAAATCATGTCAATTATCTATGAGTAAGGAATAACTAGAAATGTCACTTTTTTCCATAATAGTAGGAAATAAACACTAATGTTCCTGAGCAGCCTTCCAAAGAATAAGAAAAAAAACAAGATAACTTAAGGATGGAGCCTCTGTCCAACTTTACAGGAATCTGTTGCCCATGAAAAAAAAAGATGGTTGAGTACTGTAACTTGCATTGTGCTAGTTTGTATGTTTACACTACTTAAGAAGCTGGTTAAGGACACAGAGTGCAACACTAATCCATCATTGTTTTGACTGCTATATAATTAGCACACTCCCAGGCATGATTTTAACCTGAACCCAGCAGCACTTTCCTGGACAGGAGAGTGGTTTGGGAAGTAGTACATGCCATAAATTGCTCTCAGCAGGCAGTATGAGACCATATTGCCAAGGGAAGTGAGAGAAAGAAAACATTTAGTCATGGGCAAATTTAACAGTGCCATTTCTCAAAAGTGCCAGGGAATGGCCCTAAAATGTTTTAGGAGAAAAAATATATACTTTATTTTTTTCCTTTCAACTTAACTAGTCATTGTGCCTAAAGGGGAGATTTAAGAGCGGAGAATGCTTTTGGAGGCTGGATATAGCCAACTGCTATGATGGTATTGCAGTGAGATTTCCAACCTACCTGTAGCAGTGACCAGTTTATGGTGCTAAACTGGTCTGCACAGCAATGTGTTTAGGATTATTTGTGAAAGTGAGGTTTTTTTCCCTTATTTACTTATAAAATCCACAAATCAGTCATTTTATTTCTCCTGAGGCTTTTGCCAGAAAGACTAGAGGTCAAGCGCTACTTTCTTCATCCTCTCACTCCTAGGTGAAGGTTATCTAAAGTTAGAAGCATTTTGGCCCTTTTCCAGGCTGCATTTAAATAAATTTGTAAATCTCTCATTCAGGAAAATTCTTGTTAGCCACTAAATTTACACAAACTATCCGATGCACATAATGATGGACCAAAGATTTTCCTGCAGTGTAATCTCAATTAACTGTTTTACAAGTATGGTTCTAACTTTTATGAACACTAACTTAAGACTAATTTTATGCAATTAGTCTTAAGTTGGAGGTTTGTTTTGTTTAATTATTTTTTTGCTTTTGTTTATGTTTGTGGGTTTTTTTTTTCCCTTTTACTGAGCAAAACTTTCAGGTGCTGTAGTTTAATTCTGGGAGGTAAAAAACGAAGTTCATTAAAATGACATCATTTGCAGAGATTGCAGTGTTCTTTATTTTGCAGTTTAGGTTCAAAATGTTCAAAATATTTTTTCTCATAGAGTAATTTTAAACCGTTTCATCAAAGAACAGGTAACTGTAAGAGGAATCCTGTTCAATAGAATGCAGATGAAATTCAGAACCTAACTGACTTGGTACTGCATCAAACTGTCCTGCAAAGGCTTTAAATGGGGATATCCTTTATAAGGTTATGACTTGAAAAATGGTTTATCAGCATTTTATTTTCAAAGTGTTTGGTTTCAACATTTTTAGTGTAAGTTGATACATTGCCTCAGAATACTGACAGGAACCCAAATTTAATCTCTTTGGTTGGTGTCTTTAATCTCTTCTTAGCTTTTCTGATGTTGAAACATAGAATGTTAAGCTATGTAATACTTTCTAATTTATTTATTTAATTTACAACTACCTGAAGTACTACTTGCTTCCTTATTCTCCTAGGTAATTCAATATGGACTAAATGGATATATATCTTAAATAAATCAGGTTTGATACCTGAATCAGAAAAAAAGAATCTAGCTTACTGATGCAGCGAACCTAAAATGAAAATTACAGCTCCCAAGTAGGTGATTCTGCAAAAATAGTGGGGCTTGCTCTTGGGTTTTTAAATGATCTGCAATGCACCAGAATGGCCCCTGGCATGTAGTTAAGCAACAGAAGGAACATTTTCCAAACTCAGCTGCATTCATCCATCTTCATAATTTCTATTTCTTTGCACAGACTTTCTGTTCTTGAGGCCACTTGGCTGACTGTTTAAAAGTGCCACTAAGCTGGGTACCTGAAACACCCATATCTGAGAAAGTGATTTCATATGCAGAGGTAATCCTGCATCACTACTCATTCCAACCCAGCACTCCAAAACATCTCTCTAACTGTTGTCTCATCTTTTCAAAAATCTCTTCTGTCATAGTTGGTTTGAGACAAGAACTGCAGTTTTATTTGATGGTTGTGTAGTACTTAGTATGTCAGAGCCCTGGTTTGCTGCTGAGATTCTTGTGAGCTGCCACCAAGCAAGCTGCAGGAATTTGGGAACTTAGCTCTGGTTGCAATAGCTCTTCAAACCACTCACAGATTTACTTGTTTAACCCACTCACTGCTGTATTCCTCTGGAGGTGCTGCTTGCCAACCTGCTGAGCAAGACAATTAAATGTTATCCCACTATTTTCTTTGAGCTGGGATTTTTTAATTTTCTTTTCCAAATACTGAGTAGAAACCCTCTTTATCTTCCTTGCATCTTGTCCGAAGCATGACTAGCATGTCTCCATTCCGATGTATTCCATGTCACACTCACTACATGATGAGTTTTCATTGAGAAGGATGTTTTTATGTACAACTTGCAGGTTTTGCTCTACATTTTTAGCTCTTGTTTCTTCATTCGCAGGAGCTTAAGTAGTGCTATTTTGGAATTTGGCTATTCTGAGAGTATGTGACACTGATTGGAATCAGTGCTCTTTTCTCATCCTGATGCTTTTTTTGTGACAATCGACTTGTGATACTTACTCTAGTGCTTCCAGCAACATATGCATTCACCGCTGACTTTTAAGTGTATGTCCAGACATTGTAGTCTGTGCTGAGGGAATAGGACATTCCTTAAAACCTCTTTTCAGGTTACAGCCCTAAGACCTTGCTTCCAGGCTGAGACTGCAAGTCCAAATTGAATCAAGGTGGGATCCTAAATTGCTGCATCACATCACTGTACAGAGAAGATAAAAGAAATCTGAGCAGAATTCACAGATTTTATGTAAGCTATTTTGTTTGGCTTACAGCAGGTAACTGCTACTGTATTTTTACAGGTGTGGTGAATGCCCCAGGCTCATTCACATCTGAAGTGAAATTTTCAACAGTAAAATCAATGTGATATTGCACAGGGATGTAAACCCACGTGTCCCTGTGTTTGAGAATTATCTGAGTTAAATCATAGTAATGATGAATATGCTTCAGAAATTTTCAGAATTGCCTCATGAGATGAGGCTGAGCTGACTACAAGGACTTCGGATCATACTAGCTGCTTGAATTCCCAGGCTGGAGCACAGGTCAAATTTGAGCAGTAGCTTTAGCTCTATTCTTGCTCCAAGGCATAACTGCCTGCTTAATGATGTAAAAGTAGTTGACCTTTTTCTTTCTCTTTTATTACTCAGTATGTCCCTTCATAGTGCCAGAACAAGGTAGGTATAGTGGTTTTATGTTAATTACAGACTGCTTTTCAAGGGAGAAGTCCTACCAGGTTTGATTAAGTCTGTGTATGAAAGGCCCCTAGATACCAGCAGAGCAGCACGAAGAAGCTCAGAATAAGAGTGAATTAGAGTCCTAAGTTGTAATTATTATTAGCTATATACAGACAACAAGCAGTGCTCTCTTCATCAGCTGCCTTCTGGTCTTATCCTACTGCTCTATGGTCTCATCCCTTCAAACTGAGCAAAGTCCTTCAGGCCTCAGAGGGTCTTGCTTACCTTGCTGTTCCACTTTTCTGCCTGACCACTGCTCTGAGACATGGGAGACGCCCCAAGTCCATGTCGTTAGAGCGTGTGGTTCTGCTTCCACAGACCTGAACAAAGTCATGAAATGCCATCATGCACCATGACCAAAAGGAGGTTTGCAAGTTAGATTGAGATGATTGCAAGCATGATTGAGATGCATTTATGTATCTCAATCATCCCACAGGTTTGATTAGGGAATGTGCAACAGAAAGCTTAACATCTACTGAATGGATTCCCCTGTGAAGAGTTACCATTACCACTTTTGTGGAGACAGATTGTTAGAGATAATATGTACCTTGCATGTAATGGCTTAACATTTACAGCACTTGGCCAGGAGATAGGAAGCTTTTTTCTGGATCCTCCATGATCCAAAGGACACTGAGCTTATGTGTCCCAAGCAAACACCCTAAACCCAATATAGATTTGGAAAAAAATGTTAAGAAGGTTTCATAACTCTTAGTTCGTCCAGGCTGGTGTGTACATCCTGTGAAATGGGCTACACTAGGATGGAGAGACAATGTTAAACACTCAATGGAAAGGCTGTCTGAATGGCATGCAAAGAGATGTTGGCCTTATTTTTGGTTCTACTCAGGACTGAAGTTGCAGTTTGTGTGAAATAGTCATCATGCAGAAGATGAAGTAAGGACCAGCCATCTTACTTTATATCATAAAGTTCCTTTTTTGGAAATAATTTTGGTTATATAAAACAAGAAAGGAGAAAAAACAACTTAGAAAGAAATGCAGAAATTAAAGATATTTCTGAATTTGTATTATTGAAGGTTGGAGTCCCACTGTTCAGTACTGTAGGCAGCTATTAATTATTTCATGCCTTAAAGGACACAGTCATGAGCTGACACTTCAATGTACCCTACCACAAAACAGAAACCATTAGCACTGTCTATCTTTTAAGAGATGGGAGAGAAAATCATGTCTGTCACAAAGTTCACAGAATCTCAAACCTTTTGATAAAATGAGACAGAGATTTACTGCCTTATATCTATTTCAATGAAAGTGAGGTTTATATACTTCAACCTAGATACCTTTCTCCTTTTTTTCTTTATTAAAAGGAAAAAATAAATGTACTTCTGTTAAATTTTTCATGTAAGTTCTCGTGAGGAAGAGATATTTTTCACTTTCACCAAAGAGTTTGCACTGTCCATCACTCTAAGCAGTTAGAGCAAAAGTTTCAGGGAATAAGATAAAATTAACATCCTATTCTTTATAAATTCCTAGAATAAGAAATTTAGTTCGCATAATCTGAATAAAGTTATAATACAGTAGGCAATTCTAATTACACTTCAATTTAGAGCAGATGACAATTGGAATTACAATTGCTTTACAGAAGACATCTAAATCAAATCCATGGTACTTTTATAGCTGGTTCTAATGAATCAGCATCTTACACCCCACACATGTACATCAGTAGAAATCTTTGTCTTTCAAGAATGAATATTTGAAAATAAAACCAGAAAGAACAGATGCTCCACTGTAAATTCTCAGGTCCAAGGAGTTCTCAAATCTGATGAATGCCCAATGAGAGCTTTGTTTTAATAACTTGGGCTTCTTAACGTGCTGCTAGGTCAAGAAGACCTCAAGGAGCAATTTAAACAGAGTGCACCAGACAAAGCCCAGCACGTTCTGCTGGAAAAGGACACCAAGAGACAGCACCATATCAAGGGGATGGCATTCTGGCACCATGGTTTGTTATGGAATGATAGTTGGCTATTGCAAAAGCAATAAATATTATTAAAAGTCATGTTAAAGGAAGATGAAACTAAAGAAAGTCACTTGAATGCTGCTCAATGACCATGGTTAGCCAACCAAACCTCTATTTCTTTACTCCCCTGCATTTCATCACCCCCTATTTTCTCATATAAATAGCGCTTCTGTAATGTTTCCTTTTAGATTTGGAGTTGGCACCACTACCTTTTTTCTGGAAGGTTTTACTGTTGTCCTTTGGCAGTTACAATCATCCTAGAAAATAAAGTAAAGGAAAATTTATCCCTCCCACATAGAACTAACAAACTGCAGTAATTTTCTTATACTTTCACTGTAAATAACCTTTACCTTTTTTTTCTTTTTTTTGTGGTTGCAGTCTTTAGTTATGGCTTTCTTCCTTTTTAAATTTATGCTACATATGCCATGAAATTCCTGATTGAATAATTCCCGAGTTACTTTTTTTTCAGTTTGGCAATGTGGCTGCACTTTTGTTCTATTATTAAATTTACTTTTGTGTATGTGTTTTACTGTCAAGACCTCCTTCAATGCAGAAATAATTTCAAGATCAGCAAACACTAAAGTTAAAATAAAACCAGGATTCTCTGCTGTCCTCCTATTGGAAGTGTTGCACTTTGAGCTGAGCAGATACATAGGAGAAGAAAATGTTGTTGGTTTTATTGGTTTGGTTGGATGAGTAAAAACTATACAACGTTAATTTTTTCAGGAAATGATCCAAATATTTTCTGCCAAACACAGTCCCATGAAAATGTCCCAAGACATTTGACAGCAATCTGCTGGAAAACACCAAGAAAGCCATGAACAACAGAGAAACAAAATAAAACACCTCTATTATGTTCTCCATGCCCTCAGTCTTTGCCGTGTGACACGAGCGGTAATCAAAGTCTTATATTTTCCTTTGCTGTCACAAGCCTCTTGGTAGACTGACTTCTAATTATTTTAGCCAAAGAATACTGATGCTGCAGCCAAACTAAGTATAGCTTTCTGAGTAACATGGGAATATTGTGCAGGCAATGTTCTGGATCAATTATTCCCAGTTTTTATAAGCCAAATTTCACACCAGCCAGAGCAGATCCCATTGAGAGAGTGAGCATCAGAAGAATTTATTAGTTTCTCTTCTCACCATATACTTGGCTCATACTTCATAGTTTGGGAACCTCTGCCTTAGATTAGGAAAATAACTCCTATTCAGATATTTTCATGTCTTTCTTCCCATTCCTCTTTTTTATAACAGTACTTATTAGCATTATCTTCATTTTTGTCATTGAAAAATAATAAAAAACCCCTGGGACTTTTAATTGCATGGAAATTATGTATGTAAATCTTAAATTCTTTTTTTTTTCCTTAAGAATTTCAGGGGATTCGTCTGGGATCTTTTCTGTGGATTAAAGTCATGTGTTTCTTTGTAGAAACTATGTTTATTTGTCTCATAACTTTTTTCCTTCAATTCTTATTGCATAATTCTTTGTCATCACATAAGCACTTTGATTTCAGATCACCAAGCAGTTTCAAAAACTTTTATTATTCTAAACTTTCTGTGACTAATATCGGTATCTCAGATAAGGTCATGCTTTTATTTTAGAAGCCTCTCTGGGATGAAAAATCCTCACAAAATACTTAAATTTCCTTTATAATCCTTTTGGCAGACCTTTAGAAGGCATTCTGGGCTATAAAAGATCAAAATATAAGAACTCTTTACCTGTATCAGACCCTGGCTTCTGAGTCTATTTTGAAACAAGTTCTTACAAGAAAAGTACTTCTGATTTCTCTTTTTTTTTTTCTGAAGGTGTTGGTTAAGGCAGTTTCATCTCTTAGTGTCCTCACAGCTCTTTTTCATCTTTCTTCTTTATGAGCAATTCAAGTGGTTAGAACAATTATAAAAATATAGATGGATATAAATAGGTGTGTGACAAACACAAAGAAGCATGAGTCTTGGGTTCTTAACCCACAAAAAGTTCAGAAATAAACCCCCATATTCGAAATGTACCCTGATCATTGCTATCACTGTTTAACTTTCTCAGTTAAGAAATCAAATGTATTATCACAGTAAAACTAATTTGAGTCTCATTCTTCCAACATATAGGATTGGATAGTTTACAGCACAGCAGAGAATTTAAGAATATAGGTTCAAAATAAAACCTTCAAATGTCACAAAATACAATGATGACATAATCTTGGTTTGGAATCAATCATAAGAGTATTTACAAGTTTCTAAACTTTTCAGAACTATGAAATTATCAGCGCAAGTTACTTTATTTCATCAGAAGTATAGTCCACACCTCTCGTCACACTAATACTTGTGTGGATAGACACTCAGCTGTAACACCCTACACTATTCCAGCCTAATGGAATTAGTGGAATTCCTGATTTGCTGTGAGAAAGAGAGAAAAAAAATCCAAATAATTATGTAACCTCTCAGAGGAGAGTGGTTTCTTCATGACATGACTGGCCTGAACATTAGGTGGAGCCATCAGCTCAATGCCTCTTCAGACCTCAGTTGTGATGGCACTTTATCATCGACAGCATTTTGCATTTAGATATTTCCTCCCAAATTAAAGTATCTTTCCCCGTCAATCTCTGTAAACAATAAGAAGGAATTAAACTGGTTTCTGTATATTGCAAGGTTCTATCCTGAAAAATTCTACATCGGCAATGATTTGGTTTTGGTTTGTCACTGTATTAATTGCACCTTTATTTTACATTTCCCCATGCCATATTACTCATTACAATTCTATTTCTAGTGCAAGGTTAAGGAAATTAAAAAAAAAAAAGGAGAAGTAATGCAGTATGTGACCTATTTATTTAGGAAAATGCTGTTTTGCTGGTCTGCTCAGGCCCAAAATTATTGCTGTTTTCTTACACCAAGGTTCATAGAATCATAGAATTGTTGGATGATTTGAGTTGAAAAGGACTTTAATGATCATATAGCTCCAACCCCCTACCATGTGCAGAGACACATGATTTGTCTTTTTCTCCACTTTTACTATGTAGACCTAATTTTGCCTCATGTGCCATGACTAGAGAACTACAGTTCACTTTTGTCCACCTCTGATATTTCTGTCTCAGATTATGAAGTAGATGTGTTTCCAAAAAGCAGTCACCCCTCAAGGCTGGGTACCATGCAGCCCACACACCAAGGTCTCTACCAGCCATCTGCAGCACGTGAACTGCTGTTCTACTCCTACTACACACTGCCATCATTTCAAACACAGTATTTTTTCATGATGAGCTTTTCTTCTATATATTTACCCAATAGTATCTCCTTCTTGCCCTTCCTGTCCTACAACAGCCTTAAGGAAACCAAAACTATGGCAACACAACAAACACAATAAATTTTTGTCCCACTGTGCTGGAGAAGCTGTTATTCCTATGAATATGAATTCTTGGCTGCCAGCAAATGCTGTTGTAAGCTTTGTGTCACTGCCCCCTCATAGACCACAGGAGCGCCTCAGTGTCAGTGATGTTTCCTTGCATAGCATGTTCAGAAGGAATGACTGCTTCGCTCTCTCTTTAACAGTGTTTATTCACGTCTTTGAGAGCACCACAGGCCTGTTGTATTTGCTTCATGTAGGCTATTCATAAATTTCCCAGGATATTGCAGAGGGAGAAGGCACACATGTACTGGATGGCATGATAGTAAGAGACTTGCTCATATCTCAGGAGACCCATGCTAAACAATAATTTGTGGTAGAATGTCGCAGTTATTTCACCTGTGACAAACCAGCAGTCATGAGACTGTGGTTGCACAAACCTCCATTGTGTTCACCTTCCTGGGAAGAGTGTTCAGCTTCCTTCTCCTTCCAGTCAGGATAGAAATTGATCTATCAAAAAGTTCCTTAAAAGTTATTCTGAGCAATTTCTCTTTCAGTCTCATCAGTATTTCTGTTCTACTGCATAGAAGTCATCAAAATGTTCTTGTGGCACTTGGGGATGTGTTTTAGTGGTGGACTTGGCAGTGCTGGGTTAATGGTTGGACTCAATGACCTTAGAGGATTTTTCCAGCCTAAGGATTCTATTTCCAAGCTTAATGGTCTAACCACCAAATTGTTTAGTCATGTTCATTCACACTTCCAATTAATAAATTGATGTAGACAGGATATTATAAAAGAATAATATCAGCTTGATATCTACAGGAAAAGAAATGACAAAAAGAAGTCTGATGGTAAATATTTGATTCATTTTATTAAGTACTATAAACAAATATTCATGCCAGGATGTTGAATACAACAGGAACTAAGAATCATCATCCAATAAAACCTTGGCATCATTTGTTGAGGTATTCAGAATTCTGGCTGAGACTGACAAATGAAAATAAGTAAATATATTCTTAAGATATATTTATTAATCTATTAAGAATAAGCAGGACAGTCTTTAATGCTGTATTTTAAAAAAAGGAAATAAGTAAAAGTACAGAAACTATACATATTTTAAGCAACAAAGATTTAAAAAATATGAAATAAAATAGTGTAAACAGGCAATTTTTATTTAATTATCATAGAGTTACAGTCAAATAAAACTATTTTAAATATCTAAGTTTCATACTGCTAGCCAGTTTTGCTGAAAGGGCTATCTGGCAAAAAAAAAAAATCCCAACAGATTTGTTTCAAATTTATTGGTATTAAATAGACAAGAAAAAGTATTTCAATAGATTTTGAAATGAAAATTAATTAAAATTGGCAGGCAGGTTCTTTCTTCTAAACTTTTAAATGTCTCTCAATGTGGAGAATTGAGAAGATTTTTTTTCTGTTTTTTTTTCATATTGCTTCCTTTCCTTTGCTCCTTTTAAAGCCTCTGAGACAGCTAATATTGGACTATACAGTGCATTTTCAAAAAGTTCTTGTAAGCTTTCTTTGAAAAGGTCAGGTATGTCCATTGATTTACTCTTGTTAGGTACTCCTGAAGTCTTTAAGTGATTTAACAACAGTTTATGGTTCAAAAGACTTATAAGCAAAATAAGCAAAATAAACCCTTTTAAAAGATTCTTTTTTTTATTCTTGGCATAATTAAATTAAAAACAGAGCTTCTACCAGTCTATTATCACAAAATTTAAATAACATCAGTCTGTTGAGAAAAGCTACTATTGAGACTTGCTGTTACAACCAAAATCTCTCCTGGCACTTATATGATTTTGTACTTCAAGCTCCATTAGGCACTATAACCCTACTAATATTAACTCTTTTCAGAGTGACTTCTCACTTTACTTTTTATCATGCTTCTCCTAGTTAGGAGAGCAAGTTTATATCCTCGATCAATATTTCTTTTCAGCCAGAGAAACAGAAGATTATCTACTGACACTTTGATTCAAGAAAGTACATTCAAACATTTAATGTGGCTTATGATCTGGTTTGGCATAGATCCCATCTTGACTCTAATATTTCCTTCTATATTTTTATGTTTTCTTAGTTGAAAACTGTTGCTTGGCAACATGGAGATGGATTCAGCATTTTACTTTTTTTCTAGCTTTGAAAGATTATTTTGTTTGTTTGATAAAGAGATCTGTTTCTTCAGTATTTGCAATGTTATGAAGATGTTCCCATAAAATTTTATGAAATATCTAAATATTGTAAGCACTGAAATAAATTATGGAACCAAAAAGTTCAAGATATATAAAACAAAGCTGTGATGTAGAGGCTTTGTTTTTCTCTCTTCATGCTGACCAATGCCAATCAAATCTCTGGAAAATGCTCTCTCAATACATAAAATTTGGAATCAATTTTCCAGTGGAATATTCATGTTAGGATTTGGCTCAAATACAGTCTAACAAGAAAACTCATTAAGCTACACCCAGCAATAAATAATGTTTGTGTTGCCCATGAAGCTAGTGATAAACAGTTGCAAACATCAAGATTCTTGCCCTTGAGTAAGAACCCTGAATAAAAGTGTTTTAAATGTAAATGTGTAAATTAGATTTTAAACTAGGGATATAGCCCTACAATTAATGTACAATTTACAGAGGAATAGATACAAAATGTATTATCATATGTGAGCCATTTTGGTTGGAGAAATACTTTGCTATTTTAGTCGGAGGTTTTCACTTACAGTCCTGTCACAAGGAAAGGTCTTGCTATGTATGAACTGATAAATCATGATAGATTAGTATCTATTACCATAATTTATCGCTGGTTTAGGACATGGATACACCAAGGAAAGTAATAAAAAATTGCTGATGGAATCATTGCACCTTGTCCTATATCTTTCATGTCACTTGGAAATATTAACAAGGTACATCTCAAATGTCAATTTTCAAACAATGAATTTTTTCAAATTTTAAGATTTTTTAAAATCTGTGACATATAATTGCAAGACAGACAGGCATGCACTTCATGAAGTTACAATTTACTTTACAAAAAAGAAACAGGTATTGATTTTGTATCACTATTTCCTTAATTTATGTCATCCATGTGATCTGTATATAAGTTAATTCTGGAATGTATTTTGCAATACAATTTTTGAAAGAACTTGTCAAATAACAACCTCTTGTGTTATTGTACTGCAGAACAGATATTTAAGCTTTTTAGAAAACCCCAACAAGCTATTTTTTTTTCTGTAGGCCATTAACAGTCCTTTATTTTAAAAGCTTTGTTTCAATAGATGTAAAGACAAAACCCCCCAAACCAGATCTAAATATTTGCAGATGAGTGAGCAGTTCTAGTGATAGACTGTGTTCTCAGAGACAGACATGGAGATGCTGCCAAACTTCACTTGCAGGATTCACTGGTGATAACCACAGCCACACTTTTGAAACCTAAAGCCAGATCATAATGTCTTAAGGGCTCTGCATGAGTGTAAGCATTGTTTTCAGTAATTTCAACAAAAATAGGTTAAAAGTACATACTAATACTTTCTTGGCAGACTTACAGTTAAATACAGATAATGTGTTAAGTGATACATTTTTACTTGAAGTGTGATCATCTCATCACATTTTTGTCCTTTTTCTCTCAATATATTTTGGATGGCATTTGTTTTCAACTTTACACTTTGACTACTTTTATTTTTAAGCAAATTTCTAATGCAAAAGGCAATTTCACAGGGTACAGATCACCCATGGGTTTCATTCTATTTTTGTTAAGACAAATCTCTGTCAACTCAATACAACAAAGGAGCCATAAATGTGCTGTTCAATGAAAATCAGGCCTACTTGAACAGGAAAACTAGGCAAAATTTAATGGTCCTGATCTAATGGGCTTCATATCTGTGAGTTCTCTCACCTTATTTTAAAAATATCCCTCCTTCACATGGGTTAGCACAGTGTAAAGAAATCTCAGCAATATTTATGCTGAGAGAAATTACTTTTTTTAATGATGTACTAAAACACCAAGATGTGATAAAGATGCCACTGGCTGTGAATTTTAAAGGTTTCCTGTACTGGTTTGAAAAGTGGTATTGTAAACAGGTGTTATGATTTACAGTCACTCAAATTGAAATGATCCTAGAAACAACTTCAAATCAGACTTCTTTTGTTTCATGTTGCTTACATAAATCCTCACCCATTAAAATGGTAGAACATGTGAGCTGCTGTTTGCTAAACTTATTCAAAATCTTCTTCTGGGCCTTGACTACATATGAATTTTTTTGTACTGAACTCCGCTAGGGGGAGATTGTTGGGTTTCATGAGCTTTGGTTTGAGCACAGTAAAGAAGTTCTATCTTGTCTGTGTGGATGGCAACACAGAAATCAATTCTTCATTGTGGGAGTTATGGTCACTTATTTAAAATGTCAAACTCCGAGCTCTGGGTGACTCAAGTGATTGGTATAAAATTAGTTGAGCGCATAGATGTGCATTTGCTTTGGAAAATGATTGTTCTAAACCTGTGTAAATGAGAAATAAAAAATGATTCAACAAAAGAAATCATAAAGTCATAGAATGGCTTGGGTTTGAAGAACCACCTTCCACTAGACCAGGTTTTTCAAAGAGACCCAATTATTTAAAGAAACAAAACAATGGAAGTCACTCTGGTTTCAGATTAGTTTGCGCCACCAAGATGCCAATATATTCCTGTGCTCAGATGCTTGTAAAAGATTTGTGATTTGCTGCAGTGATGAATCCCTTTGACAGACTTCTCAAATCTTGTGATGTACATATTGCATCGTAGCTCTGAGGTGTCAGCACATTTAATATGACCCACTGTTTTCAAGAAGAAGGTGGCTTTGGATGCTGTAGAGCAAGAGGCAGTCAGACTGCAAGGTCTTTGACACATTTTCTTACTCTGAAGGCAATTACTGTCTAGTGATGTTCTTTTTCTGACAGTCATGAGTCCTCCTCAAGCAGTCGACTAGAAGAACGTCATGTTTATAGCCCATGATGCCTGAATTATTCTGCATTGAGCTTTAGAAGATGAAGGGCTTATAAAGCTGCTCTAAATTCAATTCTCTCTATATCCATGGATAATACCAATATGAGTGGATGGAATGAGCTAGTCACCATGCATTATATTGTCTGAGGGCAGGCACTGGATTAATAGAGGGATATGTCTTGATCTGAAGAAGAGGCAGTCTTGGCTGATGTCAGTGGCAAAACTTCAGCTGATT
>NW_005054302.1:12444348-12554390 GCF_000277835.1 Geospiza fortis
CTGCTTGTATCATTATTCTAGGTCTAGCTTGGTTTCCTTTGCCATATTTGCCTCCATTTGCTGGACAGGATATTAAAAAAATTATTGAAATTACTAACTGTCTGGGAGACTGTGAATATTATTTTATTTGTATTTTTATTAACTGTGTGCTAATTATTGCATTTATGGGCTTGAAAAGACTTTCTCTGAAAAAATCCTACATAACATTTGTCATTTTAAAACCTTAAATTCTTGCACATGCAGAATTTGCTATGTGTTGTTCAACTAGAAATTTTATATTAGCCCCTCTATATCTACTAGAGTACACACCAAAGTCTGGAGATAGAAGAATTTTTAGAAAGTAATATTCTGCTTACCTCTATACTATTACACCAGTGCAACCTTCTTAGGTACACAGGAACAGGTAAGGATGGTATGTTAACAATATTATTTAGAACCTTTACAAAAGGTTCTAAATAATATTGTTAACATACCATCCTTACCTTTCTGTTCCATGTTCAAAGGTTCATCCTAAAGTTTCTGATTATTCACAAACAAATTCTCCCCAAAATAGTAATGTATAGTGTTAACATAGGCATTGCTATTAGGAGCAGCTACTGAAATATGAGATATACTTATGTTTCTTTAAATTTTATTTTGTGTTGGCTAACTTTTAAACTCATTTTTGTTTAATGTCTACTTCTCTATAAAATACCTAGATATATTAGTTTATACTAATCATACTGTTCCTTGTTTATACATTAAGTATATTATTTATTATGAAAAGTGTTATTCTGCAACAACAAGAGGTAACATCTCAAGTGTTGTTTTGAATTATATTTCATAGTATAGTTTAGTAACTGTTAAATGAACTGTTAAATGTTAAAAAAAACACTTAATAGCTGGTGCACAGACATGAGAGTTTATTGCATTCTGATTATTGCTTGCTTCTTTTCAGGATGAAAATCCTGTAAATATATACTCGTAGGAAAAAATATATATGTATGCATATCTAAATCATATGATTAGATGTGTTACATTTTCTGTCAAATAAGTAAATGGCTTCACTTAAACCATTTTTCCCCATTTCTGAAATATTTTAAAGTAGTAAGGTGTTCACAGTTATCTGTTCATTCATATGCCTATGTTTGAATTTATCTTAAAGATTGTTGTTGCATGTCCCTAAAAGTAGTGGTTGGATGTCTAATGGGGAATCATTCCATCACTGGCAGCCTCAGTAAATTACTATCATAAGATAACTCTGATTCAAAATAGGCTTTATAGGACTGTAGAATAGTCCTGGTGGACTTGATGTAATGCAAAAGCCTCTGAATCAATGGAAGCAATCATGAATAGAAATGCAGCCCTGGTTTATATATCTGCTCTGCAGCAGAACAAACTGAGGATCTTACGGCATTTAAGGTCATCCCAGAGATGTTTCCATTCCAGGGGCATGGGATGTGTAGAAAACAGCTTTGTGACAGCATTTCAAGACAGTAGGTATTTGCTTATCATTTCTGCCAAGCCCTGATTTCTGTTCATGACTTTTTTTGTTATTTGTTTATATACCTTGTAGATTACATAATATAGCAATGGATACTACTTTCTAGTGCCCTGAAGTTATTCTGAAGCTTGGGATTCTGGAGGAGGTAAAAATCAGTATTTTCACAGTAAAAATACATATGAAATTGAAGTGCTTTAGACATGAACCATTCTTTTTCCTTTCCTTTCTTTCTGCTGTTGCTGACATTATGTAAGTGGTGACTTTTAGGCTGTCACTAGGAGAGGTTTACGATTTGAGGAGCTTAGAGTGAATTTTAGATATGACTCAACAGCATTAACATTGTTGAAAAGAAAAGCTGCTGCCATATTTGGAAAATACACTTCAAGGATATGAAGTAATCATTTTACCCTGTAAGAAAACAGTGATGGAAGCAGTTCTGATGTCTGATGGCCAGTTCCCAAAGCAATTTTAGGTTTTCCTACAGGGCACACTCCTTCATTTGGTTTTACTCTCTTTTAACCATCCTTATCTAATGCAAAATCTGAAGAAAAGCGCTTCCCACTACTATTTTTACAACATGTCATGAAAAGTTTGCTTTCTCCTCCCTCCCTGTCCCTTATTAAAGGCTTATCAGTTTCTCCTGGTAATTATAGGCAGGAGACTGGACACAGCGTGGGAGCTGCCTCTGTGGAATGTGAGCAAGCATTAGCTTGGGATAGGACATCCCTATGTCTATTCAGATCACAAGAAGACACTCCATCCCTGCCCTCTCATCTTTAGCCCACAGAGCTCTCATTTTGATTCTCACTGACAGCAGCACCCAAGTCACGTCCATGACACTGTCAGCATTATCAGACCATCCCCAGGTAGCACTGAGTCTGTAGAAACAAGGACCAGCTGGGCACTTCAGGAAAAATGACACTCTGAATGACAGCAAATTTAGAAATCAGCTCATCAGAGGAAAGTTGGATAAAACTGAGTTTAATTAGTCTGGACAAATATCAAAACCTTTACAAATAATTGATCTAGAGTGAACATAGCAAAAAAGAAAGGGACTTCCATTGTAGCACAACCTTGCATTTAATCCCAAGAAAATCAAATTGTCTAGCCATCCAAAATGCCTTTCTTCTTGGAAATATGTCAAATATTTTCCTTCTCCTCATGAAAGAATTATTTGAGAATCAAGAGAGCATACCGCACAATTTGAGTGCTCTTGGTGTTTTCAGGAGTTTCAGGCAAATTTCCCCTCAATTTAGGGGGCATCTCATGTGATTTATATGTATAGATATAACCTCAGTTAAAATGGTCAGCTTTGACACCTGGAAAGTGTAAAGAAATAGGAATCACACATTGGAAAGTGTATTTTTTTTGTGCACCCTAATACAGTCAGGCTGAATTACTTTGCAGCTCTGAACTTCAGATGAACACAGCTGCAAAAGTCTCTTTTTTCATGCAAATTAGATGTTGCTATAGGCTACCATCCCTCAAGTTGCCATCACAACCTCTCTCAGCTTGGGGAAGTTTGGATACTCAGCAAGTAATTAGTACCAGTAATCCCCTGTGTAAGGTATTGGCCAAATTCACTGCATAGTTACTTCTAGCTATCACATTGTAGAAAACTGTGGGCCAAACTGCCTAAAAATAATCTAGTAATTTCTTTCCTTTGAATTCCCCTAAATTTATTTATTTTTATAATATGCATGAAAAGGAAGGAAAAAAAATTTAGTAACTGCAATCTAAAAAAAGCCAGGCAGCAAAACAAGAATTCATTGCGTGCACATTTATTATAAAATGAGCTCATCTAAATGCATCAGTTTACAGCTGCTCAGCAAAAGCAATGCCATCCTTCCCTCAGTATTAACAAAAAAAAATTACCTTTGCAAAACCCGTAGTGCTTTGAAAAGCATGTGAGGACTCTTTAATCCTTTTAGAGCTTTTAAAATATACGGAAACAAACTTTGGAAGAGCAGAGAAATACAGTGAAATTAATTTTAAAGCCATTTAGACAAAAACTTCTACGCAGGTGGAGAAATATATTTTCAAGTGCTATCGGTCAGATTTTTGGCAGGAGTGCGATTATAGATGTGGGCAGAACAGCAGTTTCCATCATTATTATGTGGCCTGCCTACAAACAGATTTTTGCATAACAAAAAAGACACCAGTCTACAGCCTAATGAATGCACTCATTAACTGTAATAATGTTAGCTATAGCTTGAAAGGGACTTCAGAGAAAAAGAAATCAGCTCAACTGTTTCCAAGACCCTGCTGCATTTTCAACATAGAAAATAAGTGGAAGAATTTGCAAAAGGTAGTCTATTTTTGTTGTACACCTGTATTTCTTATTATTTTGTCTAATCTTAGAAATAGACGTTTAGAATGTGTGCTGAATTTTCCAGGTGATTTTCACAGGAATCCTAAAGCTATGTTTGCCAGCTCACTGGTACTAACTCATAACGTTTTACTGATCATAATTTGTCCAGAGCCAAGAGCTGGAAATTTTCTTTCAGGCTAGTGAATCACTTAATGGACCAAACCATGAAACATCTCTGCAGCTTTCTATGCTCTAAAGAACTGCTGTAAAAAGACAGGGCACAAGGTAGCATGGGGAGGAGCTTCTGCGGGAACATCATTTCCAGCTGGTGTCCTGGACATCCACCAGATTGCAGATGTAGCTGGCTTAGCATTAGACCTCTCCCTGCTACCTTCTCCCACCCTGCACGGGCAGCAGCCTAGAGCAGAAAACTCCACCATCCTAGTTAGTTAGTTAGTTCCCAAAAAATCTTTATATCTTGATAGCATATTCCTAATAATACCTGATAGGTCTTGATAGTATATACCTGATACCTTGATAGCTTATCAATAACCTTTTTTTTGTAAAGTGAGCAGGTAACAAAAATATCTCCAATAGTCAAAAAAATCATATTTGCAACTCACTGTTGCTTAATTTATTAGTACAATGAATCTAAAAGGAGTTGATTGTCAAATATTCACAAAATAGTGACTGAAAAGGGTTGCAGTAGTTTCATGGACTGTCAATTTGCACAGTGTACCTCTTTGTTCTGCCCCTCTTGTATTATCCAGCATATGCTCTTGCTAAATTTTGAAGCAGACTACAGTTAATGGTCTTCAAATCAAAGGTTGTATATTGTTTTCCATAATTCGATTCCCAGAACAGCAAAGTTCCAACTCTGCCAAGATACTGCATGGAATGAAACAAAACCACAACAGGCACTGGCATTGTTCAGGAGTACTTAAATCTGAAATTGTCCTTGAAGGATATTGTGGTACTGAATGGAAAAATAGTCAATTATAATATTTATTTAATCTCTTTATCAGCATTGGATTTTCCAGTTTGAAACTTTTTTAGTCCAGCTGTCCCTAAAAAGTGGCAGAATTTCCCCACTTCCTTGAAAGGCTTCTCAAGAATCTGAAAACTTTCACTGAAATCAATATTATAAACCCTATAATGGAGATTTAAGAAATGGCTTAAACAAGTATAAAAGACTTGTAATATGTAAAAATTAAATCTGTGTCTATTTAGTGTGTAGGCATGTCAGTTTGGGCAAATCATTTTGTAGTTGTTCAAATATGATACCTTATCATTGGCTCACTGGTTTTGGAGTTTCATTTCCCATGACAAAGGTCATTTGGGCTATGGAAGTCACAAGTCTTACATATAGGGCCAATATTACAGAATTGGTGTTGTGGATATTCAAAACTGAGAAAGTGGCCTTAAACTGCCAGACCTGTGTTTACTTCAGACTGTCGACCAAAAAGTCTAAATTAGGGAATGTAGAATTTCTTTTCTGTTTTAAAACCTCAAAGGATTATCTTAATTATACTGAGACAGTGTTATTTGGGGATTAGATATACAAACCTTCCTTTCACCCAACAAAAGAGAGATAAAACAGTTTCATTTTCATTAAGAGTTATTTTAACCCAGTGTACACTCCTGCCTACCCTGACTGCGTCATTTGAATTAGCTGTGTGTATAGCTTAACACATCATTTAGCCTAAATAAACTTGTCTTCCTTGTTGCTTCCCATAGCAACTACAGAGAGAGAAAAAAATACAATAATGAAAAAATAACTAAGGCAAAACACTACAAGAAGCTGGGGGAGCTGTGAAGGAGAGTTATTGTTTTAAATTTCTCTGAATTTTTTGTCTAACCTGCTGGGTTTTACGGGATCATCATTCCCAGACCTATGTCAAATCTCAAAAACTACTAATGCGGAGTGGATGTCAAGAAGTCAGCCTACTGCCATCCCTTCACCAAGGCAGGGACATTTCTATCAGATGGATGCTTGTCTGTCTTGCTCTCTGACACCCCTAAGAGTCTTCACTTCAAGCTATTCTAGTTCTTCACTCTCTTTGCTGTGAGGAAAATTTCCTGGTGTCTGAGTCATTCTCTTTTCAGTTTAAATCCTGGATGCTTATTTCGATACGATAAACAACTTGTGATCTTTTAGCTGATGCTTTTGATGTACCTGAAGACAAATAGAACGTGTCTTCCCTAGTATTGTGTTTGGTTCTTTAGGCTATAAATCTTCAGCTAATTCAATCAAGCCTGTTTTCTAGATCATTTCACTTTTTGGTTCACCCTTCACCTCTGAAACGAACAACTAGATTTTTGAATAGTCATTCTATCCTATAGAATACTCCACTTTCACCAATTTGGAATAGTAGTTTAACATTTGCTTTTCCACATTGTCCATCTGAGGCTTTGCTATCTCTACATTGTTGTCTGTACAAAATGTACTTTGGGTAGGTTTTATAGAATATTACTAAACACCTTTCATTCAAGAAGCTAAGCTGAAATACTTATTTGAATGAGAAGCAGCTCTGTTGAATTATGAAGCTCTCCTGCAGAAAAGTTGTGAAGGAGGGTTATGTAATTGTCATTAAAAAGTTGTCATCTCCATATTTTTTAATAATTTAAAGGTATAAAATGGTATCTCTGTTGCAAATCTTCTTAGAGGGATAGCTAATCATAAAGTAATTCTGTAAATTTTAGAGCACCCTCCTGCGTTAGATCTACAAATCTACTCCTTTGAAAATTATTAGGGAAATCAATTACAAGACAGCAGGGTTTTTTCTGGGTTTTTTGGGGGTTTGGTTTGTTTGTTTGTTTGTTTGTTTTAATGAGAACTCATAAAGCTGGGATACTGACAGCATGGCTTTAATTCTTTCAAATTCTACCCAGTTTAAGAAAAAAAATCCCACACTACAAAGCCTATTACTTCCTGCATTAAAAAACTTGTCAGGTTTCATGAGGGTGGATAAAACTGCTTTAAAAACTTGCCAAAGAACAAGATGAATCTTTTAAAGGAAAGGTTAAATCAGTCATAAATTTAAAACACCTTCTGTGGCTTTTGTCACAAAACAACCCCTAATGGGTTTTAACTCTGTCCAGTAAACATTCCTGGTGGAAGCGGGGGCTGTTTGTCAGACTGAGCCTCTTGAGTGCAGTTGGGAGCATTAACACCTGTGTTAATCCCTAAGCTGGAAGGTAAATTTTCCAAGTGTTATACTCAAGCTAAACAGCAACACTCATCTTTCTCCTTTTGTGAATGCATATTTTCCTCTTCTGTTCTGAGTAAATCAGTGCATTTGAAATCTGAAGCATGTTTAATGGTTCTTTCATTTTGATTCCAGACACTGGATATGATTTTCCCCCTGGTGAAGCTGCTATTTACTGACATTGCAGCTGTGCTAGGAAGACACAGTCAAGAGTCCAGGCTCTGCTGAAATGGTGTTTTGTGCAAGAGTCACTCTCTGAGGGTGTGTTTGCTCTGTGTGAGGACAGCTGAATGCACAGCATAAGAAATGCATTGGGGACCAGGTGTCTGCAGCAGGATTCCTGCCTGCTCTACAGTGCAGAAGAAAAGTTTAAGACAGGCAGTGAATGATCAAAAGAGAACAGATCCACACACATAAAGGTCACCTACATGACTTAAAGTATGACTGACTTACAGAAGGGCTAGCTTTAAACAAATCATGAAGATTTAAAATAAGAAAAGTTGAGCTTATTTTTCATTCTTCAATTACTCAGCTTTTAGGATTTAAAGGTACTCTCTACAGTTAACATCAGTGACTTTTTAGAGGAGGGACAAATGCTAATCTGAGATTCTTCTCCAAGTCTCTGACCTCTGAAAAACTGAAATATCATGTTCATGATAAAAGAGAAGAAATCTGAAATGTTCTAATGAGATATGTACACTTTTAGGGCTGAGTGAAACTTCATAAATGGCAGTATTCCAGGAAAATCCATTGTGAAAATGGGGAGAGGGAAATTATCCTGAACATTTGTGGCATTTCATTTGAGTGGGGTTTTCAGCTGCTTCTGTCTCCTTGTGGTTTGCGTGTTGCAAGCTGAAAGGTTAACAGAAGGAGATTAAAATTCTGTGTGCAGCACAGTATCATACAACTCCATAAAGCTCCAGCCACGAGCAACAAAGAAATAGGAGCAACACCTGGATCTGCATAATGCTCTGCCCAGCTTCATTAGCCATGTCTGCAGAGAGGATTAATTGCTTCAGATGCAATGCCATGTTGTCTCTGTGCTGGTGTTTCTACTTGAGCAGTGCCAGCCCATTCAAGACTTGCGTCTGGCTCCTTGTGCTGTGCTTCCTCAAGAAGTAGGGACATGGTCTGCAGCACAGTCCTGCCCTTTGCACAGTGAGAGGTCCTGTCCTCAAAGTCACATCCTCTCAGATAAGAGTAGTATCAACCCTGTGTCAGGGAAACACCGAACCCAAGGTTTTCTCCTCTCAATGAGGTTAATTGATGCAGAGATACACTTATACACAGCAGATTTCGGGATCTGTGACTTTTAACATTGTTTCAATTACCCTGCGTGGAGGATGTGGAATAGATAATTTAAGTAGAAGGTGCTGATGTCAAGCAAATGTAAGTAAAACACTGAATTCTTCCTCTGGAAGAATTACAGGTGCTTTACAAGACTCTGGTCAGAACCACATCTGCTAGTGTGTGTGCTCTTAGGCTCTGATTTTCAATGCTAAGGAAGCTCTTTTCTTACTCCTTTGAGAGGTCAATGTGGTGCCCTTTTCCTTTCCCCCTGTAGTGACGGCTGGGCAGACAGATATGACGTGACAGAAGGATACCAGAACGAAGCTGTCGGTGGGATAACGATCAAGCTGCAGTCCCCAGACGTGAAATGGTTTGATGATTACTACCTACAGCTCCGGCCAGAAACCAACCATCGGAATCCATGGTTTCAGGAATTTTGGCAGCACAGGTTCCAGTGCCGCTTGGAAGGGTTTCCCCAAGAGAACCCTAAATACAACAAGACTTGCACAAGTAAGTGAATTTATTGCTTCTGCTGAGCAAAAAAATGTGAATGAAGGTCTGGTCTGATGCAGCATGGTCTGGTGAAACAGTGAGTCAGATTGGAAGGAAAAGAAGCTGTAATTGCAATGCTTGGGGTTTTCAAAGTTATAAAAACCACAATTTTAAATGTTCAGATTTCCAAAGAAACAGATAGAGCTTCAGTACCCAACTGGTCTCTGTATTTGAAAAACTTGATGCTATTCCACCTCCATAGGCATGTAAAAACAATTTCAAAAATGCTACAACACAAAGTTAAATCTACCTTTTCAGAAAAAAACGTTGATCATATTGCTTTGGCTCACAAAAGCAATAATAGGGCTAACATACTAAAAGGTATCTGAAGTCCTTATGGCAGCGATGAGTATTTATGAACTTCAGAAAAAAGGTGATTTGAAAGGAGTCATTAGGTTTTCTTTCAGCCATGGGTCATTTCAGGATATGCCATTTAGAGCTGATTATTTTCATTCAATTGTACTAATTTTAGCAAAAACTCCCACATATTGTCATTTGTGCACTACAGAGAGATGTGGTACATTTTTCTGGGGTTTTGTAGGGGTGTTTTTTTAAATTTATTACTTCTGTTAATTGCTCTTTATTTCATGAGATGCCAAGCAGTATTAGTGTTGTCTAGGCTGTGAACTGTCACCCATGTCTTGCATTCCAAAGAGTATGGAGCCCTCTGGCACCAGTCAAATGGAAGAGACACAGCAGGAACCAGTGACTCAGTACCTCAACGAGAAGACCCCGGACTATCTGGAAAGGGTCCTTTGGTTGGGTTCAGAGTCCTTCCTTTGAGGCTAGGAGGACTGTTTCACAAGCCCCTTCTCCTTCTCTGTATTTCTCTGGGCAAATTTTTAACTATTTCTGATGCTTGAGAAGTCATTAATACCATTGTATTAGTATTCTGGTATTCTGGCAGTGTTGGGGATAATGTGGTGCTGTGCTGGGCATTCATCCAACCACAGCTGTAAACCCCAAGGGTTCTTCCCCTGTAAAAATGTGAATATCTTCACACACCCATGAGACCAAGAAATATCTTAAAGGATCAGAGTCTTGGATTTACACAACACAAACTCCTACCTAAATTCCACTTAATGATCTTAAAGTCTTTCTTTTGATTTGGACAAGGTCTCAGCGGAAGTTTGTGAGTGAGACGTAAATTGAATCTAGGAATTCCAAAATCTCAGTGTACACCTTCCACACTCTACTCACTTTTCCCCATTATTTTTGTTCTGTTACCCTTCCAACACATTTTGAGACAGGTTTTATTTGCACTATTGACAGCTGCTGCATATTGAGCAGCAAACTTCATTGATTTCCCCATGATAATATAGACCTGTTTCCTGAGATGTCAATGCAGTGGACATAGATGGATTCAGGGTAATAAATACCTGGTTTCCATCAGTGTGCCGGGTAAAAAACATTTCAATTTGACTTTTTTTGTTGTTTCTTTTTTAACTTACCTTTTACCAACAATGTGAGAATCTAATTTATATTTTATGTGAAAGATTGGGAACTATGAAATGTAAGTGCCTAAAGAGTCTTTTATAGCACCTAAAATAAAATTCACCACCACAGAAAAATTATCATGGGGGTGCAGGGAGAAATTATTTTATACATGAATTCACCAGTCATGGACATAAGACAATCATTAAGCATGAATTGTTTGGTGTGAATAGCACTCATGGCTGGAAGCTTTCCCACAAAGAACCACAGCTCAATCGGTTCCTAAAACTTAGGAATGTCAAAGACACAAAAAAAGGTGCAAAAATCCAAATCTTCTGATTTGAAAATCATGAATAGAAAAGACGGGGTTTTTTTCCAAATAGATAGCTCTAATTTCCTTTTCTTCAGTTTTATTTTAATAAAACATGGCATGAGGTGGACCATGATGCATACAGTAAAATTATTAAAACCAGATTTAAAAAGCCTTAATTCTCTCTTGTTGCTGTAGGGCAAAAATGTTAATTGTAGTTGTAGATTTTCCTGTGGATTAACCAGCAAGGAAGACATAAATGTATTCACTGAGAATTACAAGAATGAGACATTTGATGCTGTGACTTTAAGATCAAAATTACCATGAATATTTGAAATTGGCACGGTAGTTGTTGTTTCTGCCTCATTTCCTATCACCCATACAAATTTGAAAATTATGTCTTTTCAATTCCTATATTACTATTTATTTATTTTGAACAGTCAAAGTTGTGAGTCCTAAATTCCTTCAGTTCAGACTTCACAATTGTAAATATGATACTTGCCCTCAGTGGTCATAAATGTTTCACAGACTCTCCTAAGAGTTTCTGCATGATGAGGAATTAGTTTTGGTTCTGATTTCACCAGGTAAGAAAACAGGACTATGTCTTTATTTTATTTAACTAAATATATGGTGTTCTCCAGAAGCTGCATTCAAAAAAAATATTAAAAACCCCAAACACACTAAAAAATTAGGCTACAGGTGTTTCATATGATTACAATTAATGAGATTAAGTTCATTGAGAAGTGCTAAAGAGAAGTCAAAACCTATTTTTTACATCAAAAGTCAAGCAATTCTTTACTTCTTTGAATAAAGATAAAAAGATAAGCTTAGAGCTGATGTTAATATACAAAGTCATTATTAAATGAATATGTCTATATAAAAGGCAGTAACCATTATATTAGTGGGAAACAAAATTAATTGTTCTCTGTAATCCAGTTGTGTTGTCACAAAAACATAAAGAATGGTTAACAGTATAGTCAAGTTTATTCAATAAGAAAATAAACACAGGAAGATATGACTGAAATCTCAGTAATAACTGACTTCACCTATGTATCAGCCATGAATTTAGCTGTTAGAATCTCTTCATTTGCTTTGATGAATCCTGACTAGTAGAATATTAGGCTACATTTATCCCTATGACAGAAAATACATGATACCATAAACAACTGTAACCATCTCCAGTGACTTGTGAGTATTTTTCTCACTTTTTAACATAAAATATTCATAGACATTTTAAGGGAAGGTATTGTTATTAATTAATACATGATTCAGCATGACATGTATAATCAAATTATGAAATCAGCTGAACAAAGATAATCCAAAAAACAATAAAGGTTTATTTTTCCATTCATTTCTATTAAGGACTAAAAAGTTTCCATTCCTACACATAGGCTTAGTTCATACTGAGATGAAAATTTCAGCATCCAGCTCATTTTTCATTTGCAGATTAGAACATACTTTCCTAATCCAAATGTGTGTCACTGCTGTCGCTGCTAAGAACATTGATTTTCTGCCCAGCTGGAGCACTACAGAAAGTGAGAAGTTCACAGACTTATCTGACTTGATTTTCAGTGTAATCAGTTCCATGACACAGGAAAGCTGCTACAAGCCACCTCTGAAGAACAAGAGTCAGAACAAAGAATTTAAAATGCATGTGTAAGAGGAGACATTTAATGGCCTCCAAACACTGGGGATTTTACAAGATTCGTGGTTGGTTTCACCTCTAGCACCAGTCAGAGATTTTTTTAATATCTAAGACCATAATTCAAAGAAGTTCATAAATAGGTGTGCTAGCTGATCCATATGAGTAACTCACTCCACTCAGTGACCAGCTTCAGGTCTCAAAAGGCTAATCTAATCCCTTGGTATTGATTGCCTTTAGACCTTTGAAGATGAGACATTTATGCAATTGCTTTCTTTCAGACAGAATTCCTAGTACCTTTTCATCCTGGTGAGGGTGTTTTAAAAAATGCATCTTAACACCAAGCAGAAACAAAACCCAACATAATTATGTGGCGAACCTCTGGCTCAATGGACAGTACTGGAAAAAGGCAAGTCCTCAAAGTCACCAGGAGCAGAAGCCTATTTATTACACTTACCAGTCTTTTAAATTATTTATTTTGCCTGCATTGTTAAGTGATATTATTTTTCCCATGCTGTGCAAAAGCTGGAGGCATGGATGGAACAGCATTATTTATGGTGATGCTCAAACACAGAGCAATACTAGAATACACATCCCAAGTATCTGTGATTTAAGTCATAGACAATAAAGAGTAAATAAATAGGGGCTGATACTGCTGAAGTGTCTTACTTTGATTATCTGCAGTATCTTACTTTGATTGGCAGAGGCTACAGACTTAAGAAAAAAATAGCAGTTTCATGTAAAGGAACAGAAGGAACAAGAATCTGGAGGGAGGTGATAGGTGACTTGTGCAGGTACTTACAGCAGGGTCCTGACATTAAATACTGCAGTTCAAAGCAGTGAAGTAGAAAACAAAGGGAAATTATAGAGGCTGGGTCATCACAGACAAAGGTCACCCACAAACAAGACATAGGGGCCACTGAAAGTGAGGAAAGCAGCTTATGTCTGCCATGGCTGGGAGCAAGGACCCGGTGACAGGGTTTATAGGGAAGAAGAACACACAGTGATGTACAGATGTCCTGGTTACAGCTCCCAGGAAAAGGAGATTGGCAGTGATTTGCTGGGCTTTCTGAGTGCACCATAGAGGAGTGCAAAAATCCCCAATTCCATTCATGAATTAACCATGTGTCTTCTCTGAGATAAAAGTGCTTTTCCTGAGGGTGTAAAATTTCTCATCAAAGAAGGATGACCAATGTATCTCCAAGAAATTTAGAAGAGGATTAAGAATAAATGAGTTTATTTGCAGGAAGGGAGATTAGGGAAATTTGGGATAAATACGAGAAAAGTTTTTCTGCTAAAGGTACAAATGTGCCCATAAAATGAAAGTGCAAAAAATACCTACCCATTTGCTGAATCTCATCCAGTTCCAGCTATTTTTAATGAGTACAAAGGGACACACAGAAAGTCCACAGAAAGTTTCAGATGAACAGAAATTTGGTTTAACAAATGTCCCTTTTGGGTTTCCAGATAGAATGAAGGAATAAAACATGACTGTCGAGTCTTTTGCACTGCAACATCCAAATCTCTTGATTAAATGTAGGCCCTAATGCCAAAACTGGTTTAATCAGAACTCAGCCAACAAAACACAAGTGCTGTCAGAACAGAAAGGTATTTTCCATATTTCAAGGAATATGTCACATTTAAACATCCTATTCCTCAGACTTAACATTCCTATACTTGTATTTTAGATGACAAATAAAAGCAGAAAAAAAGTTAAAATTAATTTCTGGTTTTTAAACAGTGAAGTAGAAAGCATTTTAATTCCCCTGAATAAATCCTGTGTGTCATTCAGTTTGATACTCATGCTTGGGCACTGGCAAGCCAAATTATGGTCCAGTCCTCATTTTTATGCCCCACATTTCAGACCTGGAACTCAAACACAGTTATTACTACTTTTACAGTGATGGTGGGTCAGATCCAGAAATTTCCAAAGGCAAATCAGCTGTAAGGCATAAATCCAGATCTGAATTTTCTAGCAGCCTGATATAATCTGAGCCAGGAGCCCACACAGACATATCACTATTTTTTTTGATTCAGTGAAAGAAGCAGTGTGACACTAAAAACTGCTATATGCTCTGGTTTATATTTTTGAAATTAATTAATCCTGAATTTAACACATCTGTAACTCAAACACTTCAATAGCTTGAATCTTCTCATTGTTGTTACAGAATTCATCAAGCTCCTCCAAAGTCTGACTACTAAACTGCACTTGGTTTTTCTTCCCTTTATGTCCCCAGATTTCTTCCTTCAATATATTAGATGTATGTGATGATGATGATAAACCTAATATGACTTCCTTATATTGCAATTCCTTTTCTCTGCCTTTCTGAACCTTGGGAGCTATCTGGATCACGTCTCTCTAGCCTTAAAAATTAACTTATAACTAAATTTATTCAGATTATATATGTTTCATATTGGATGTTTCAACTGGCTATTCTTTTCTCTCAGCAGCTCAACTTTCCATATAGATTAAAATACTTCATATAAGCACGTTTGCAAGTACAGAGAGTTTTATGCCACCATTTAATGTACTTTTGCACCTGTAGCAGTTGAGCTTTGTTGCAATTTGTGACCAAAGAAACTGAATTGTGTAGAGAAAGAATAGTACTGTTAAGAAAATTATATGGAGAAATAGGTATCCATTTACTTACCTTCTCCTAGGACTACCTGTTGCTGATACTCTTTTTTGCTGATCATACTGAACTTGACAAGAGAAGTCAGACTGACGCTGCTTTGTGGGCACCCAGGGTTGAATGTCCAGCTCTCAGCAGATTTGTGAGCGCTCTGAGATAGCAGCTTCTGTGCAGGTTTAAATAGATGTAAAACACCAAAGCCAACTAAGTACTCGGAAAAAAGCTTTTCAAAGTCATCTCTGGATTTCAATACATTGAATTTTGTCTCTCGGTCATTCTCAGCATTTTGGTGCTACTCAGCATGTAAAATGTAACAGTGCTGATACCAGCTTTCATTTAAGAAGAGTGAGAGTTAGAACTGGTGAAAAGCATTGGGTGAGGGAATCACACTGGAAAGTACTTCCTTGTCAAATTTCAAATATGTTCCATAGCAACATTAAAATGGGTCATTTGTTTTCTTTTCTCAGTAACACTGAAAAACTTTGATTCAAGCTTTTAATTTACCTTCATATTGTTTCAGTTTTATGCTATGTGTTTTGCCTTAGCATCAAAATTACATTTCCCAGCAAAAAAGGACATTTGAACTGCATGAAATTTCCCACAGAGCAAAAAATGCCTCTTTTCTTCACTCCAAGAGCCTGTAATAAATTAAAATAGGAAAAAAAAATACTGCAATTGATTTTTTAGTAGAAAAATACACCCAGAACCTTACAAACTATACAGAACTGAAAGTTACTTTATCATTTCACATTGCTTTGCTAGAAAGCTCTGATAATAGACTCTGGAAAAGGTTGCAAAATCAGTCTTTTTCTATATCTTTAAACAAGGACAATTTAACTAGGTATGAACAATATGGTTCTCATGTACAACCTTTCCTCTGTTTCAAGATACCACACATTTCTTCAGTGTGTGTTTCTGGGATGACTGACTTGGTGGCAGGTCATCCAGAGCATACAGATCCAGGGAAAGTTACATATGTTCCCAAGGAGCACAACTGCTGACAGAGATAAGAAGCCACACACTAGATCCTGCAGAAGACAGACACTACCATGGTTTTGTTGGAAAGATTACTGTTGTCCTGATTTTTTTTTAAGAAATTCACTAAAGCAAAGGAAAGAAAAAGGAAAACACATTGGTTGATGGATTTCAAGTATGGTGAGCAGAATGTGAATGCGGGACATACTTGCCAGCAAAACTAGAACTCATTTCTATCAGCCTCTTGTCCCTCGAAACAAAACTTATCACAAAGAATCACTGAATATTTTAATGGCATATTTATGGAAATGGTATAGAAACGAAATTGTGATATGATCATGGAGGAACATTATGAAATAATTGGAGGCTGGAGGATATGCCTGTGGTTTTCATCATAATGCCTCTTATGACTTTGTAATAGACAGCCTTTTGATCACTGAGAATTTTTAAATTATTATTATTATTATTATTATTATTATTATTATTAAACACTAACAATTTCCCTTCATTTCAGTGCTAAACTCGTTGCAAAGCAAGCAAATTGCTCTGCACTTTGAAAAAAATATTCTCCCATATTTTGTCCCATATTTTGTTCTCCTATTTCTCCTGAGGGAATGAAATAAGGGTTTGAGGGATTGCCTGGAATGTAAAGTATTTTTGCTCTTCCTTTTACCCTTTATTAATTCTTAAAAAATGCAAAGTATTGTCATCTTTGGAAAAGTTAAAAAGCAGAAATAGCACATTAACCATAATAATTTTGCACTCTTTAACATCCTTGCTTGATGAGGCTTTGTAGTATCACAAGCTGGCAGAAAAAATTGTATTTCATCTTCTTTGAGGGTAAAAATCTGCAAAAGAAAAGAAGAATGAAGTTTTACATCAAAAATGTGCAAAATAATGAAATCTATTAAAGAATGCTTATTTCATGCTCAGTACTAGAAACAGTAGCCAATTTTCAGAATTTGCTGCAAAGACGTAGGTTTGGTTTGGTTTGTTTTCTATATTTGGAAGAAGGGGATCATTCTTAGAAGAACTATTTTATTAGTGTCTGGTAGCCAGGACCACCAGTTCTGGGAGCTGCTGGAGTAGCTCTGGAGCATGGGAAGCAGTCCAGAGCTGTCTCACCATGCACAGGGACTAACAGCATCCATAAGTGCTTTCTTGGATCACTGCCCATAAGTACACTAATTGTTTCTAAATAGATCCAAGAAATGAACCGTTGCTAGTTAGAATCACTTTCTCAGTGAAGGAACATGTTTCTTTTTCATCATCTACATATTTGTGTGCTTTGGAGACTTGACAACAGAAAAGAACAAATTTGGATGAGGAGTTTAGTGCTGGGCCATCTCCATATAGTTAATCATACAATAGAATCATGGAATATAATGGTTTGGACTGGAAAGACCATAAATATCAAGTAGTTTTAGTTACCCTGCCACAGGCAGGGACATTTTCCACTAGACCAAAGCCCCATCCAACCTGGCTTGAACACATCCAGGGATGGAGCACTCACAGCTAATCTGGGCAACTTGCTCCCACGACTTACTACCTTCAATTTCTTCCTCTAAACCGCACCTCTTTCCATTTAAAGCCATTCCCCTATGTGCCCTTTTGAAAACTTCAGCATGGATTCGTAAATAGGTTGATATATTCCAAACACTGTCATCCCATTAAATTCATCTGTGCCACCTTTCCATGTCATGACCTTGTGTCAGGAAAGGTTCTTGAGTGAAGACAGAACTCATGGATGAGTAATAAGGGCAAGAACATGTGCTAGAGTTCCAGCAAGAGCAATATGCAAGAACTCTTGAGTGAAAAATGTGTTTAAGGCTACCTAAAGTATAATTGTTGCAGAGATAGATTTAAAATATTTTTACTTTTTTTGTTCTTGTTGTTGAGTGAGAGACTACCTTTTAGCCTGTGTATTTGACCTTAAAACCACTGCTAGGGTTACTGGGGAAAGGGTTACTTATATGCTTCAAGTTTGGCATGCCAAAATACTTTGTGAAATGAGTGGAAAGTAACTTTTAGATTTGGTTTTGATTGGGTTTTTTTAATGCTGGCATTTTTAAGACTTTATTATAATATAATAAAAAGAGAAAAAAATTATTTTGTCCTAGTTTTTGTGATATTCCCTTAAATACAGAATCTTGTGGTACTATAAACTGACCTTGGCAGGTTGAATTTGTCCCTATATGGCCAAGTGAGGCAATTAACTTCTCAGGTGAATGTGTTCTGCAGCTGTAGGAAGTATATTAAAATTCTCAGAGCAGCTAAATCCCTCACAACTCCATTGACAATTGCCAGCAGCTTCTAGGAAGAGCTAAGCAGCCTCATTATAAATCATCAGGTGAACAGAATGAGGTTCAATGTTTAAAGAAATCAGAATAATAATTTCATAAAATTGAAGCACAAAGCCCAGTGGAAAGCAAGAATTAAGAAGCAAGTTATTAGATTTTTAAGCAATCATATGCAATAAAGCAGCTGAAATATTGTTTTATGATAAATAATATTGCCAATGCAAATCTGATTCATTCTAATGGCTACTGTAATTAACTGCATGGTGTGTAAGGTGCTAATTTTGTGGATGAATAATTGGTTAAAACAAGTTTTATGTATTGCAGTGTAATATGCTTGTTCAATTTTCCCCTTAATTTCAATTAATATGGATTTTACATGTACTCCACTGTTGCAGTTTTATGCCTATTATTTTTAATTAGGGAAAAGAAATACCTTGGTAGAACAGAACAAATGAGCAGCACTGTGTGTTTTTCCAAGTTTATTTTTTTCATTAACATACTTCAAGTTTGTATTGTTTAGCCTTCCAAAATGTTAATAATCACTGCTCCTGAGGTTGACTGGAAAAGGTGGTGCCAGCTTCCACATAAAACAGAGGGGGGAAAGTAATCTTTCAGCTCTCTCATTTACTTTCTGACCTCTACACAGTGTTTTTCAGTTCAAACTATATGTTTTATTACCCTTCCTGGTGTTTCCAGTGCTGCAATAGATTTTAGTGATTAGAACAGTGGGGTGGTGTCAGTGTTCACCACTGAAAAGGTGTGCTTGTATGCAGTCATAGCTGCTTTATGGCAGAATTGATCACCAGCTGGAGATTCTTACCCTTTTCCAATGAAGGTGCCTACCCATCAGAATGGGTTCTTGTCTTCTGGATGGATATTGTTAAACTACATGAGTGCCACCCTGAGAGTCATATATTAGCCTTCATTTCTTTCAAGAAAAATATTGTCTGTGCCTCAATCTTCTCATGGCATAAAATACATCTCAGACTGTGCTGCCTCTGCAGCTCAGATAGGCAGGTGCGAGCACCATCCCTGCCCCTCACGAATGCCTCTGTGGCAGGTAGACTCTCATGGAGTGGACAGGTTATTTACATTCCCTTTACTCTGGGCTGCCCACACAAGGGACTCCCTAGCTCCTAAGGTCACTGCTTGGTTGATAAAAGCAGAGCAAACGTTCTAATAGAGCTTTTTTTTTTGTCCTGCCTCCAGAGACAAATCTTTCTAGGTGTCAGACAAATATCCAGCACCATTGATGCAGTTGTTTTATCTCTGACTCTTCTCACTTCCCCAGTATTAAAGATCTTGTGTCCAGAGTGCAGCTGGAAAGAAAATCTCCAGCCTACCATTCCTTAGTTTGCCTGGTGCTGTCAACAGAGGAAATCTGTGTTAGTAATAACAGTGTGCTATAAAAATAAAGGTATTCAAGGTGCTGCTGAATTTTATTTTTCTGTGCATTTTACAGAAGCATAAATAAAGAACAGAAATGCAAACATCGTGTTTTGAAAGCCAAAAAAAAGAAACTTTCACCAATTCTGTCTAAACAGAGTCATTGCCTAACCCACATTGTCAAACCCTTCACAGATATTTTAATGTATTCATCTGTATTGCATTGTTATCCTCACTTGGTAAAGAGAGAGGAGCAAGAGACGTAGAAGAAATATTGGGGGGAACTTTTGTTACAGAAAAGGGATGGTGCCTAGGTCATTCTGTTTGCACAGGATTAGCTTCATGTCTCTGAAACAAAAGTGTTTTCATAGAATTGTAGAATGGCTTGGAAGAGATCTTAAAGATAATGTAGTTCCAATTCCTCTGCCATAATTAAGAACACTTTCCACCAAACCAGGCTGCTGAGAGCCCCCACCCAACCTGGCCTTGAACTCTGCCACAGATGGGGCATTGGCAGCTTCTCTGGGCAGCAGAATTCACTGATTTTCCAGAAGTGGAACTTTTTTATAAGGTTTCTAGGGAATAAACCTCTTATTAGCATTTATACTTCAACTAATATTTCTGAAGGTTTGAAGAAATTTCTGTAGATGGAGAGAAGTTTCTGGGTTCCCTAATATATTAGGTTATAGTGTCCAAGGTGCATGTTTTAAAAATACTCATGAAAAAGCAGTACATTAAAACCAACGTACGTGAGGTGAGCTGATGAGCTGCAGAGAGAAATATATCATTTGGATAATACAATATTTAAAGAAAGCCTCTTTCTTTCTTCGTTTCCTTTCTTCGTTTTTATTCTAACATGGTCAGCATGTGTACCAATAAAAACATCTTTTATGAGCTATTTAAGACTTTTAAAATACCTTTCCCACTGTTAAAAATTAAGCCACCAGCAGATGTCTGAAGATCTGGCTGTATCCCAGCCCTATTCACTAAACCCTCTGCTTGTTCCCTGACAGGCCAGATGACTCTGAGGACCCAGCATGTTCAGGACTCCAAGATGGGCTTTGTAATCAATGCAATATACTCCATGGCCTATGGGCTCCACAACATGCAGCTGTCCTTGTGCCCAGGCTACGTGGGCCTCTGTGATGCCATGAAGCCCATAGATGGTCGGAAACTCCTGGAATCCCTCATGAAGACTAACTTTACCGGGGTCTCTGGGGACATGATCTTATTTGATGAGAATGGTGACTCACCAGGAAGGTAAAGTTGACATTTGCCAAACTGTTTAGTAGCAGAGATGATAACAGCACATAGTAGGTATGTGCAGACTTTGCAACAGAGTTAAGGTCTCATACTCCTAGTTTACATTTCCTGATTCCTGTGCTTATTTTGCAAAAATAGGGTTGTGGGGTTTTTTAATGTGCATTTTTTATGGCATTTCAAGTTAGAGATGTGGGCTTTCAGGTGCAAAAGCTTCCTGCATTAATTTGCATTTTCATCTGTACCATTTAAAAGTATTATTATTGAAAACAAATTATCAGACCTTTATGTTTGTAGATCATGTCCACCACAGCTTATTTCTCTCTTTATGTGGGTTTTTAAGTGTATGTGTTTGGTTGACCTATAAACAATCATAGCAGACTTAGTTCTTTCATTAAGAAAGCTAAAACAATATCAGAAGTATGTACTGATGCATCTGGGATTTTCTAAAATCAGAATTGTTAAAAAACCTGCTTACATATATTCCAAATGAAATTTTTCCACTTGCATAACACACTAAGCTATCAATCCATACTGTGCTGCTCTAAGACAAATTGAATTTAAACAAAGCTTATTTTGCTGGTAGCATGCATGAATATGTATACATACATCTATGAAATATAAGACAAGTTTTTCTATGACACCTGTATCCATAGAAATGCACATTGGAAACAGTCTTGAGGTCGGGATTTTTCTGGGTTTCTGGCTACTGAATTTTCAGAGGAAGAACAGCAAGCTAAAACTATATTTGTTTTCTATATTTTGATGTATTTTCTGCCTTGTTCACTGCTTTTGCTCTGGTTTTGTTCGAGACAACCCATTATGTGCACATTATTGGAAGGTTTTAAACATCTTTGTTATGGTTCCATATAAACAGATGATTAGAGGGAAAATTTTTATCCTATATACTCATTTAAATTTTGTCTCCTCCCACTAATGTGGAAAAAAGGAAATCATTAACTTCCTAGTAGAAAAGAGTTGGAAAATTTAAACTCATTGGTCAAAATATTTTGACATTTCCAAAAATTTCTGTGGTTTCAAACCTGATTTTTTTTTCATTCTATTTGCAGACCTGTAAATTCAGCATTCTCCCCAAAAGCAAGCAGGACAGCCACCTACACAGCAGTCTGTGTCTGTTTCTGGAGGCACAAACTTTCAAATTCTTCCAAATCAGACTCTAAGGAAGGGCACTGTGAGCTAGTAGGAGAACTCAGGGACAAACTGGCAGAAACCTAGGAAAATTTCAGACGGAAATTTATTTTCAGAGCATTTTTAGCATGAGCAAGGCTGTCTTCTGCTAAATGTTTCTATTTTTACAAATAGCTGAATTTTGAAGAAAGGTGTTAAGTCTGAATTTTTCTGCACAAATTATTTTTAAAAGACATCTCAGGCTTCTTTAAAATTATTTCTTTTTTGTTTTAAAGGTGTTCAGATGCAGTGGACTGTATCCTACACCATTCCAATCAGTCTCTTGTATGAAAATGACTGTGATTAATGAGTGATGTGTGACCTGCCAAAAATAAATATGTAACATGACAACATCAATAACAATATCTAAATATTGCAAATGATCTTTTGCTTTCCTTTTCCTCATGTTGTCATTCTTAACAAGAATAATTTAGCACTATTTGTTGCAAGGAATTTAATTGAATATCTTGGATATTTTTAAATTCTAAGATGAGGAAATTATGTCATGTGAAGTCATTTACTCAGTCACAATTGGACATAGGTATTTCCCTGAGGAGCATGGGGACACCATGTGGAATGTGTACCTCAGGATAGCCCAACTTTAAGAAGGTCCAGCTTCCCTGGATTTGTGTGATATTTGTATCTACTCAAACTAATGAACTGTGAGTGGTTACAAAGTGATTGCAGAGTTTGTTTTCTTTTGAATCATATTTATTTGTCAACAATAGTCACATCATTAAATCCAGTCTATGTGCTTAAGTCAGGCAACATTGAGTCAAAATGTACTTTTTCATGATTAAGAAGATTTTATAGGGAGTTCCATTTCTAACTTCCAGGTTTTGAGTAGTATATAGTCTTTTAAGCATTGTCAAACAGTATTTGCAAGAGCTTGGAGATGGTGCAGTCATACTGGAACAACTCATCTGCCCTGTTGCCTTGCACTGATAACTCCATTTCTGCTTTGTAAAACAGGAATTTAAATCCTCACAGCTGTACTGTGGTGGTGGTGTTAAGCAGGAAATCAGAACATAAAAAGCCTTTCTGACCTAGATAACTCAGGATTTTAATTTATAGAAAAAAGGTTTTGATATTATATAACAGATGATTAATCCTACAAGATGTTTTGAATCCTGACCCTATTTCAAAGTCCTTTATGTGTACGTTGAGTTTTAAGCAGTCTAGTGTAGGGCCTGTTTTATGTGAGTCAGGAGACATGGAAATAAAAACAGAGTATGGAAGCCATGACTCCTCAGAAAGATAACAATTATCTGTAAATACTATCAGAACTCTAAAGAATAAATTGAGGAGGGAAGAACAGGCAAGAAAAAACAAGATGCTGATGTTTTGACTGTGCTACCAGTAGAATGTGTGTTCCTAACAATATCATGGCACTTCTGTTTTGAAACAAGTATTTTGCACAGTGATTAGAGCACTGCTGGAAATGTGCTATTGTACCATCTGGTCTCTCCTATCCTAAAGTGACAAACTGTCCCTGTATTATCTCAAGGAGCCTCCAGGGAACCAGTGACTCATGAGCCTTCACTGTAGCAATGGGCTTACTGAATCTGGCTATTTCTACCCATCCATCAATACTACTCTCCACAGAGAAGACAAGACTTATTAAGGCAATACTGTATTAAATTTGTTAGGTTCCTTTCCAGTATTCCCCTTGTGATGTATGCATGGAACTACTACTGGAGAGGATCATTGGTTTAGGTTCTGTGGCCTGTCAAACACTGGCAGTACTTTTGTTAGTCTGCCCATGAAACCCTAAACTGAAAACTTTAACAAAGTTATATTCATGGGTGTGTTGAGTGTCAGACATTGTTGAATAATGGCTCTACTGTGGCTTTGGTGCTAACTTTTTGGTTAGTCTGTTAATCTTTGACAAACTGTTACTATGGCTGTGAACCTCAGAAAAAACGTTAGTTTATAACCAGGTGCACAAGTCTGTTTCTTTGGGTTTATGCTTGTGTTATCTGGATTCAATTATTTTGTGTCAGTCTGGCATTCATATCTCCAACTTTGAGATCATTGTTGAAGCTGTGAACATTTCCTTCTTTATACAATATGGAAACTGAAATATTTCAAAATGTAGAAATATAACAAATTTTTCATTCTACATGTGCTTATTTCTTCTTCATTGTAAAGATTCAAGAACAATATAATGTGTGTAATATCACATGGTCCATTCAGTCAGACTCCACTTTCATTTCCTTTTAGAGGCTGCTTGCAGTCCTGATCCTGCTCTGCGTGTGAATTTGGCATTGAATCCCTGCTGTACCATCATTTCCCCACTGGGACAGAATTTTTTATGATGTAAAGCATCTTGAGATCAATAGATGGACAATATTATAAAACAGTTTTCCTGGTTTTTTTGTTTGTTTTTTTTTCTTACGTCAGGACAGGAAAAATACTGATGTTAGATATAGTATGGCTACTGCTTGTCCATCTTAAAAATGTTTCCTCAAAATTTAAGAGATATATCAGTGTATCTGTCATTGTTTAATCCCAGCCAGAAACCAAGTACCTTGCAGATGCTTCCTCAGCCCTGCACCAATAGAATCAGCAAGAGAACTGAAAGAGCAAGAGCTAGAAAACTCATGGGTTGAGATAAAGACATTTTAACAAGAAAAGCAAGAGCCATCCACACAAGCAAAGCAAACCAAATCAAGAAATTCTTTCATTTCTTCGTAGGCAGGCAGGTGTTCAGCCATCTCTAAGAGAACACGGCCCCATCATGCATAATGGTGACTTGGGAAGACAAAAGCCACAGCTTCAAACATCCCCTCTTTCCTTCTTCTTCCCTCTACTTTATGTTCTGAGTATGATGTCATGTGGTCTGAATACTCCTTGAGAGTATTCACTTGGGGTCAGCTGAGTCTCCTCTCAACTTCCCATTCATTCCCAACCTCCTTGCCAACTTGACAGTGCAAAAAGGCCTTGGCTCTGTATAAATCCTGCTCAGAAATAACAAAAACATCTCTATATTATAAACTGTTTTCAGCATAAATCCAAAACACAAACCTATACCAGACACTGTTAAGAAGAAAATTACTCCATCTAAACCCAGCAGGGTATCTTACTAGAGAGATTGTTTGATTTAATGAGCAGGTTATTTTCCTCGTTTGTACATGGAACTTCATAAATTACACTCTTACAATACCACTCTTAATGCAACTGTGTCTATATGCTTTGCCTTCAGGACTAATTTGGTGCTGACTGTCAGGAAAAAGATGTCTCCTTGTTTATGAGACAGCTTTTAAAAGTCAAGAGTGTCATAACCTTCTTGGTCTACATTGTTTTCTTGTTTGCCTTCAGCAAATTTCATATTGCTTAGACATATTAATTCTAACTGCACTAAAAAAGAGGCAAAGAAAAGCATGGAACAATTTCTTCAGGAGCTTCCCAACTTTTCAAATACGCCTTATAAATAGTGCTAAAAGAACAGGAGGCCTGTATGGCAAAAAGGTGGGCTGGTGTTCAGCTGTAGGAGAAAGTGAGTCCTATGTGGCTCCACAGACTTTCTGCAGGAGTGTAGGAACTGAAGAGAAAGTAGGAGGAAGAGGAACATGAAACTGAAAACTCTGATGAGCTCCATCTTTGACCCAAAAGCAGCCTAGGACTGATTCATGAGTAGTTTTTCTCTTCCACATCCTACTTTACAAGGAATGAAATGTCGTTCAATCACCAAGGAATTACATAAAAATTGTTGTAGAGATTAAAAGACCAGCATTTACTGATGCAATGTTGGAGAAAAGAGAAAGAAAAAAAAAAAAAACAAAGAAAGATTCCTGGACTCTGTGCCTTAAGAGTGATGCCTGATTCCTTTCTGGGTGCCCCACCAAATTTCATCTCGCAGTCTTAGAGCACAAGAACTTTCCTTTGATCACACAGAAGTTGCTTCTACCCCATTTTAAGAGTTTATCTATCATCTTCTTCCCTCAAGAAGGGAAGAAGCACTTGCAGACAATGAGGAAGACATAATGTTAAGAATTGGCAGTATAGGTTTAGATTACTCGACATCTGCTATAGAGGGGCTCCACGTGCAATTGTCTTCCAGGGCTGGAAGGTGCACAGATTTAATTCTGTTTGACTCATTTCATTGTTTTCTTTAAATAAATAGTCATTCCCAAAAACAGAGTTACTTAACCCCAGAGTGTTCAGAGAACTTTTTATGGTGATGGAAAAAACCCCCAAAAACCCCCCAGCAATAAATCCAAAACAAAACATAATAAAAAGCAAACAAAGAAGACACCCCAACCCACCAACTTAACATACAAAGGAAAAGCAAGATTATGATATCACAGAAACTATTGTGAGATACTCAAGGGTATTGTACTCATAATTCTTTAAATTTTTTCTTCTTCATTTCAACATACTTGATTTTTGACTGTATGGTATTCCTTTAATTTGAAATATTTCATTATGTTCTCCTCAACTCAGATATGTCTCTCCTTTCTGTTTCCAAAGATATGAAATCATGAATTTTAAACAAATGGGGAAGGACTACTTTGATTATATCAATGTTGGCAGCTGGGACAATGGTGAGCTGAAAATGGACGATGATGAAATATGGTCAGAGAAAAGTAATATCATCAGATCTGTGTGCAGTGAACCCTGTGAAAAAGGCCAGATAAAGGTAAATATTTTCTTCATTTGCTTCAGTCTTGCAGTATGCACAGCCTTGAAATTTGAAAGCAAGTTTTTTCTTGACTTCTACATGGAGATAGTATCCCACATTTAAATTAAAATGTACAGACTTATATATTTAATTCTTACTCTTATCATAATCATATCACTATTTTAATAAGCTGCCATTTTCTTGACTCCTCTATCTGTGGACTGTTGCCCATGATGCTTCCTGCAGAACAGTTAAAATACTGCAAGTCCATAGCTTACCTTGCAGTCATTTATATAAAAGCCACTGGAATGAGGAGATGTGCATGCTCAGCTGTAAAAAAAATCAGGTGTGATTTCTGACAAGTCTCACTGGAAGCTCAATTTTCTCATTCGTTAAAACAGCAAGACTGAAAATTGGGAAGCAGCTGCAGAGAAGGGCTGGTGGGAGCATGACCAGTCTCTGCAATACAAAATTAATCTCTTTAGCCTGAGTTTTACAGAATTTTAGGACACAGTCACCCTGTTTAGGTCACTAATTAGTCTTTGGCAGAGTTATTTAAGTGAGTTTCATCAGACTGATTGTATTTGTCTCCAGTGTAGACATAAGGAATTATGTCAGACTTCTGAATAATATGCTATTCCACATGAGGAGTCATCTCACCCTTGTGTAGGCTTTGAAAACAGTTAAGATCAAGCTTGGTGTAGAACGACTTCTTTCTCTTAATTGACAGTAAAAGACACCCAGACAGGACAGTTGGTTCTGATGAGAACACAACTTCTGCAGATGCATAAATGCAGGTGTGAGTTACTCCCACAGTCGCTGAACTCGGGTCTGTTAGCCTGCTCCAGGCACAGTCACACACAGGGAGGACAGAGATGGACAAACAGCTAACATCTTCAGAACTGCGTGGCTCTTAGTTCCTTTATGATCTGTTGTCACATCACAGCTGAAATATCTTGTGATCTTCATCAACACATTCCCCTTCCACCTTCTGCCCATGCTCCCAGGGATTCTCTCAAGATGATCCTTCACTGCAAAGCCAAGTCGTCACACACTTAGATATATGCTTGAAGCCCAGTGTCAGAAATGTTCTGTTTGCTCCTTGTTATTGAGCATAAATCTCAGAGTTTACCTGACAGTCTTTACCTTCATGGTCTTCACAGATGATGGTGGAACCTTCACCCTAGCAAGCTCTGTGGTGGTTTTCTTGCAAACTTCTGACTTGTGACACACCTCAGTCAGATGTGTGACTGAGTTATTATGGAGGAAATTAAAAATTGAATGTAATGTTATCCAACATTCAGCTACAGTTGCTGAATCCATCCACAGGGTCTGATAAAACTCAAATACAATTCTATATGTTTGAAATAGTGTGGACATATGATTATTTAAATACATACAGGTTCAGAGGATTTTACAGATGACAAGGGGAAAGGAAAATAATATTTGTTTTAAAGATGATTATTTCTCTTAAAAGGGACAGAAAAACTAATTTACAGTTAAGTGATACAACAAATAATTATGCAGGAAATGAAAAATAAAAGGGTGAATAAATTCCTGGCTAAGAAATTTAACACAAAAAAAAGTCTGACTTTACTCTGAGTCTTGAAGAACCATTATCTTGATTTCTAGAGGAGGATACATAATCCTTCTCTGGTAGTTATAGGTAAGAAATAATCAATGTACCAGTGTCCTGATTGATTTGTCAAATTCCAAGTATTTTACAGAAGATCTTCATTGACCAGAAAGTTACATGGAAAATGGTAAATTAATTGTTCATATAGAATTCTAGGTGTTTTGATGATAACACTGGGTTTTTATTTTGCCATTTAATTTTCTTTACTATTTCACAAAAATAGAATTATGGATTTTACAATGTGTCAAGGTAATCAAAATATATTCCTTAAAATTAGTAAAAGCTTTCTAAAAATTGATTTTCCCAAATACAAAAAAAAAAATTGTCTTTTTTCCAACTTTTCATTCTATTTCAAAATGAAAGAAATCCCAAAATTTGATTTATTCTGGAGGACAGATATTCTGTTTTGCAAGTAGTTCTAGTCTCAATTCTTGCAGAACAAATCACTTGTGCTCTCCTGGCCTTTCCATCAATCTAACTGTTTTGGTGTTGCTGTTTTTCTTTTCATTCTATAATTAAAATCAAAACAAATTAAAACCAAAACAAAACCAACCAAACCACAAAATTTGAAGTTTTTCAAGTCCCCATATTGATGATGAAAATTAGATAATAGAATTTGTTTTTCACTGCAGCATTGCAAAGAGCAATCCCATTCTTTACGATTATGCTCTTTTACGTTTGGTTTTTTAATTAAAATTCCAATAAAGACATTTGGCTTTAAATACACTTTCTGAATTCATCATTGCAAAAGATAAAAAAGGTCAACCTATTTCTTATGCTATAATTGGAAGTATTTGTAAACTGTTTGGGAAGAGGAGAGAAACTGGGAATACTTTATTTCAAAAGAAAAACAAATTGACAAGAAGCACAGATGTTCCCAGAGATGATAAATAAGGGTCTTTAAAAATCTGCATTTCAATCCTAAGCATGCAATAACATTTGATAGTAAATTATGAAATGAGTAATCAGGTCAGATGTTAGAATGGAGAAAATAAGATTCTCACCTTTAAATGGTAATTAGAAATGCAGTAATTAAATAATTCTGGGAAAAGTATGTTCAGTTTGCTGTCTGGAAAAATAAGTTTTTAATAAATCACTCACTAGTGGATGAAAAATAAGCACCCAAAAGTCTTTGGTTAACCAACACTTAGGGACATAGTACTGTTGACATGTTTCTCTGTATGGACCACCTTGGAGTGAATTTTGTATCTTCACTATCATGCACTGACTTCTGTAGGCACAATGATATCTATGGAGCTTTGCAAATTCTAAGAGGGAAAAAAACCCATCTTTTTTGTCATCCTGTACCTCCACTTATACTTCTCTGGGATTGGTGGATTCTTTCTTTAGTACCTACACAACAGGAGAACTAAGAACTTTTGTCACATTTTATCTTTGAAAACATATAATGAAAATGAATAATTAAATTTAAAAAACTCTTCTATTAGAAAAAAAATACATTAAAAAATTAAATTAGCAACTGGGTTAGCACAAATATGTGTTTATGTTGCTAAAACAAAATGTCAATTTTCATCTCAGGTGATCCGTAAAGGAGAAGTGAGTTGCTGTTGGACCTGCACTCCTTGTAAAGAAAATGAATATGTCTCTGATGAATACACGTGCAAAGCCTGCCAGCTTGGCTCCTGGCCCAACGAGGAACTCACAGGTAAATGAGTTGAGGTTGTGCTTGGGTTGTCAATGAAAGTGCTCATCTAATGAGCTGAATAAACAAATGGCAGATACAGGTGAGTATGAGAATGGTTTTGGTCAGAGGGAGTATGGGGATAAAGCTAAAATTTGAGCTGAAGCTGATATCTCCTGAACCTGATCCAGGAATTATTCACATAGTTCAACTCCTTTCTAAAGACCTGAACTACTAGATCTTGAAATAAAAAAAATAAGTCCTGGTTTTGTGTTCAGTCCTGTCCTAACCTCTAGCTGGTAATACAGATCTTACCCTTTCTATACAGAAAATAAATGCATATCAAAGAAATTATTAAGAAATATTGAATTTAGGAGTTTTATTATCCCCCCAAGAAGAGGAATAGTACACTACCTTCTTTTTTAATCTGACAAAGTTCTGATTTAGTTGCTGTAGTTACTGCTGCTAAAAGCTCGAGTTCTGCAAACAGACTTTGGTTTGCATTAGTCCTTTGTTCATCAGTGTTCTGGAACACAGTGTTCATCCTTGCCTTGGCATAGACCTCTGTGCTCTTGCAGAATACCAGTTAGGCTTCTCTGGAGATAAATTACTCCAACATTAGATCCCACAGCCCCTCTTCTTTATGACTAAGAAACAGAATTCAAGTATTCAAATGCTCGGAGCACAAACCACTTCAAAACACTGTTCAGGGATCATGTTCTCACTGTGCCAGGCTTTATATAGACAAGGGGATAAAAGGCAGGTAGTTTTTTCTAAAAGAAGTCACAGACCTGATTTGCATATAGTTTCTACAGATGAGGGGAAGCACTTTGAGGTGTGAGGGAAGACAATGGAAAATGCAGTTTGCTGCATGAATTTATGTAAGTGGGAGAGCATAAGGCAAGGCTTGGCCTCTAGGCAGATTTTTATTCAGAAAGTTAATCCTTTCCTGTTTAAGGACGGTTGCATCGCTGTAATAAATAAGCTTGGCTACCAAATTATTGCAAGAATGCTATTTAACCATTGAACTGATGTGGTACTTTTCAGAAAACATCAAACATGACACTTTCCCTGAGAAAAAAAATCTTTCAACTGGGAAAACTGGACTAGCAGTGAAATGGACTTTCCAGTTCTGCTGTGTCTATGCTTCCGCAGTCTTGCTGCCCCAGTTCTGCCTCCCTGAGCAACCAGCAACCAGCCAGCAAATCTTCTCTCAGGGAAAGATTTCTTGTGTCAGGAGAATGGAGAAGGGGAGAAAAGGAGAACAGGCTGTGTGTGTCCCCAAAAACAGAGTAGTGAGGGAGGGGCTACAGTGTGGGGCACACTTCTCAGAAGTGCCAAAGGCCACGTTGCAGGGACCAGATTAGTGCACCAGGCTGGTCAGTACACGAAGGTCAACTAGTGCAATTGGTCAGCTCTTCAGCCTCCAGGGATTTTGTCTGCGATATTGTATATCCCAGCTCAGGCCCTTGTTCAGATGAGCACCTGAGGTTTTAGCCAGCATAGATCAGCTAAAAAAGGAACTGCTGCAAGTCAGTTAGGAGGGCATTTGTTCTAAGTGCCAACAGAGGAGCCAGAGAACCAGTGGTGGGAAGGAACTGTCCACTGGCTTGGTGAAGTTTGTGTAATTAGACACTAAGCACCATATGTAAGCCAAAGTGGAGTGACCAGGCCCCAAGTTGACCCTCAGGCTCTGTGCTTTAAGCTGGCTCCCCAGGACATGCAAATTTCCATGGTTCAAGCATGGTTCACCATGTCAGTGAACATTGTTCCATGTTCAATGACATGGTGTTGTGGTCTCCTGGGAGGATTCACCCTCTGAAAGTCTGACTTTGCCCTCACAATGGAAAAGTAAGATGGATTGGCCTCTCAAAAGCTTTCATAGGTTGAGTTTTCCACCTATCAGTGATTGTTTTTAAGGAAATCAGTTGTATTTTTACTCAAGCCGATAGATTTTTGCATTACATGAGCAAACATTTTGTGTTTGTTTGCAAAATTACATTTTGCAAACCATTTGTCTGGCTTCAGACATGCATTTTATGCCTTTATGGGGACCAAAATCAATCTGTACACAAAGGAACCCTTGACTTCAGTGCCAAGCAACATTCCTCAGCAGATCTAACCCTTGTTCCTCAGCCAGGCACAAATTTGGCAGGCCCTATTTGGAAGCTAAGTCCTTTTTGGCCTCCATGAGCACAGCTAGTGGAATGTGCCCTCCTAGTAATAGGACACCCATCACACCCATCTCACAACTCCAGAGCTGCCTGGTCCCCACCCAGCTCATTATCAGCATGATGGCTGTGTCTTGTCTTATTTAACTTTGTATCACAAAGAGATTTCAAGAAATCTATTGCCAGCCCATCCATACAAAACAATGAGCTCTATTTTTAATGATCATATTCCTGGCGCAAACTTTTGCGCTTGCAAAAAAACTACTTCTCAATCTTGTTTAAAACATAGTATTTAGTAATAAATGTGCATTAAAAGTAAGGAGAAGTTGGTGTATTTTTTATTCTGGCGAGGAAATTTCCTTTCTGTTTATTAAAGTATACAGCAATCTCCTTGAAATGTCCCTACATCTGATACTGCAGCATACTAAGTCTCTTTGCTTGATAAAGCCATTTCCTAGGGAATGTCAGCTCCACAAGGCTACACATACAAAAACTCATTAGAATAAGTCTTCCCTGCAAGATCACCTTCAGATGAGAGTCTTGTAAATTTATCAGCCACACACCTGAAATGGCTTTTAACATGAAGCTGCACCTCACTGTTTGCCAGAGATCTGAACTTGGATAAAAACTTATTTGGAATCTTTTCTTGGCTCACATAACAAAACACTGCTTACATCTTTCTTATGCTCAATGGTCAGCGTCAGTTTTGTGCCACAAAGTTTACTAAATAAAACACGTAATGGCAGGGATGTTACTGACAGAAAGGAAGACAGATTAATGCACTTTTTCAAACACGTATGGAATATCAGAATTCAGATACAGCAGGGGGAAGACAGAAGGGTTGCAATATGTGTAGGAAAACAAAGTTATTCTCAGAACAGAAAAAGACATTGAAGCGCTGAAGTACAGAAAGACATGGAGAATCCAAAGGTAGTGGAAAAGGTAAATGTGAACAACAGTTTCTCCTGATTAAACCAGTCACTGGAAAATGTCTCCACCTAGAAGTGAAGGTGAGGCAAGAAAGAGAATGTTAACTGCCCATATTTTATTTTGTCACAAATTTCAGATTGCTTTTGCATGCAAAATTCCCCAAGGATCAGGCTCCTCCTTGGACAGAAGCCTAGTAAGTTGCTTCATTTTCTTAAGATTTATGTGTACTATCCCAACATGTACCAGAAGTCATTTTCTTCCTCCTGGCCTAATATCAAGTTATGCTTCCCAGTCTGCTGTAGCCCCTCCAAGTCCCCATGTGTTGTGTTGGCAGCATCCATCCAATAGAGCACCAAGTTTGCACAGTAATGTAGCCAGCATGGCTGAGCTACAGACTCAGCTACAGCAGGAGGAACTCAGTGGTCTAAGTCCAGAAGTATATGCCAGTCACTCCTCTCTTCCTCAAAACTCTTCTTTGCGTTCTATTCACAGCAGGTGGAAGAGAAATAGATGCCACACAAGTTTAGATACGGGTGGAGGGATTTTCTTAGTGATGATGACCAACACTAATGCTGATTTTTCAGAAGCTTTAGATGAATCTGAGTATGTGACCTTCTGCATTCAAAAATGGTGCTCTAAAAAGACCAAATAAATTTTGTTCAATGTCTCAGAGCTTTTCCAGTGTTTGTAGGAGCATCTTGGTTCAGTTACCAATAATATTTAAGGACCTTTTGAGGTGAGGAAGAAGCAATTATTCTGTCTTTCTGACATTCAAGGACAGCATACAACAATACAAAATCCAAAGTTTTGTCTAGTGACTTCAGGAATGGCAAGAAAATTAGATTATATTAATTTCAGTGACAATTGGATTATTTTCAGGTTGCATTGACATTTTTCTCAGTCTCTGTGTATTCCAAATATGCTGACTATTTGATTTTCTTAATTGGATTCCCATGAAAATAGGAGCTTAACTATTTACACCTCTTGAAATGTTTTCTTTGCTATTCAATGGTGAGAGTATACATCAGAAATATTTATTTTTTTTCTATAGCTACAAAAATGCTTTCACCAAATAAAGTACAGTAAAGCCAGGATAACAGTGTGATTTTACTGCCCATCTGGAAGTGACAGATAAGAGATGGATTATCCAAAAAACCCTTGGATGAAAAGGACTGAAAAATGTGTGTGGCAGGGTCTGAGCCTCAGTTTTCTCATAAGACTGGATTCTGCCCCTCACTCAAGCAGAAGGTGATTCATCTCTTGCCTGAAATTTTTTCAAAAGGTAGCTGCTTGCTCACATCAGGCTGCTTTCTTGTATTCCATCTTGCAAAAATGTTGCAGCCATGGGTGATTTCAGCAATTGTCTGACACAGGTCAGAACACAATCTAGCCTATGCTGACATTGAGTTTTCTGCTGAAACATTACTAGGACCTTGCTTTTTGATCATAATTGTTAAGGCTATAATTGAGGCTAAGGGTTGGAGAACACAATTTTCATGTGGTTATTTCTAGTGTCATAAATGCATATCAGCAGAGATTTCCTGTTTTCTGTGCTCCTTATTTCTCTTTCCTTTTTTTTTCTTACTGCAAAGGAAATGTAACCATTGCCATAAGTGTCTTGCACTCTATTCCTCTTGGAAAAGGTGTATGTGGATGAGTTAAGGGTTCAGGTGGCAATATTATGACCAGGATCTCATTTTCTGCTCCCTTGGTTCTGGGTTTTCCAAATAGGTTGTGAACTGCAGCTTCCAGTCCAGCATGAGCCACACAGCACTTCAGGCTCAAGTGAGCTCATTCAATATTGCTGAGCTCAACAAGCAGCGCTTGGAGTCTCCCTGGCTGGATGAAGAGGAAGACAGAAGGATCCACTTGTAATTGTGCCTTATGTTATGGAAAGTTTGCATTTGGAACAAAACATTTACAACACACAGAGCCAGCACTTTTTAGTGAAACTTAAATCAAACAGTAGAGCTGGCATAAGGATAGACCTGATTGTTGTAATTCATCAGTTGTTCCATCATTCTGCACACTTCTGTAATTAAGGAATAATTTCCCATATGGTCACAAAGTAACTTTAATGTACTATTCCAAGATTCATGGCTTTACCTCTTACTGCAGTGCGCAGCTAAATCCACATATTCCAGTTACTGGGCACTCAAACCCCTGAGCTACAGGTGCTCCAGCTTTCATGGTTTAAGATGTGACCAGCCCCAAATCCTGCCCTGCAGAGATGGCAGGATACACACATGCCCAGTCATCAGCTGCCTCCATTGCCTGTGCAAAGCCACCTTTGCTGATAGTTTCAGTAATGGGTGCCAGTCTGGGTGCTGCAGCATGCAGCTGCTTTTGTAGCAAGTTCAAAAGGTCCCACCAGAGTAGGGCAAAGGACTGGTGACTACAGTAATTTACTATAGCACCAGAACAAAGTTCTGGCATGTTAATGTCATGTCTCTCTTCAGATGGTCGAGATTCTATGTGAAGGTCAGGGGCCTGATATGTCCCCCAGGACTTTGGAGAGTATAATTCTCTGTTGGATAATGTTGGGGTTGAAAAATCAAATTATAAAAGCTACCCCATCAACTTTATGCAGATTTTTATTCTGATGCTGGCATTTTTGCATCTCAGCTTTCCATATATGTGGAAACCTAAATAACTACTCAGGAAATCCCTCTCCCATCTTTTGGAATTACAATGAGAGAAAAATTTAGAAGCATCGATATAAAATATTTAATTTCATAACGTAAATAGACTTTGAATAATGAGTGCTAAATACCATATGAAGACACATTCATTACTAAAATGTGGTTAGGTTGTTTGCATTTCAACCTAGAAGTTTGGACTTCTGATAATCTTGGAAGGATGTCTGAAAAATTACCAAGGAAACCAAATATATTTTAACAGGCCAACTTGCTGACCAGGATGCCAAATCCAACTAAAAAATATTTAGAACTTACTAAACTAGCAGCAATTTTCTGCCAGTTTTAGTCTTCATGTGAAGATTCAGTGAGCTTTAGCTCATGATGTTAACTTAAGAGAAGTTATTGAATTACCTTCACTTTTCAGTCTCAATCCTATTCACAATCCCTATTCTGTCAAGTTTACCTTTGAAAATAGTTTAGTTCTGTATTTTATATTGGTTACCAAGGAAGGGATTTCTCAGTGCTAAGCTAATACAGTTTTATGGATGTTGAAGGCATCTTCTAGGTGTCAAGGTTGTAATAACAAATTAAAACCATGCTAAGAATCAAATACACAGAAAATATGGTCTATAATATAGTGCTTTATATCTGTAAGCTCTTCTCCCAGATGAACTAATTTTAATGCAATATGAAAGATCAGAAATAAGGGACAAATTTGCCTCTACAGGAAGAGGACAGTATACTAATAGACCTACTAATTGACCTATGGCACTGGTCAGGCCTTCAAAAGCATTTCTTCTCCTTGTTCATGGCAAAATTTGGTCTATCCATGAATTAGCTAGAGGCTTTTCCAAAATATCAGAAACTATTTTTTTTCCCAGAAGATCCTCAGACATCCTTATCTGTATTTTCTTGGTGATTTTGGGGGGTCCTTCAAGAAAACCTTTCCCTAGCATGTTAAATGGAATTCTGATTTTTTTTCTATCTGCTCATCTTGCTATTCACATGTGTATCTGGTATCTTGCTCTACACTGGCTATCTTTTTGGCCAGCAGAGCATAATTACAGTTTTATGACAATTTTACTGGAGCTCCAGTCACCCTTGAGCACAGAACAACTTGATGCCTGCTGCAAATTGGACTGGGTCCAGTCTTTCCACAAGCCATAGACCACCTTAGTGCCTCAGCGTGCTAAGGTACCATAGGACAAGACTGGGCACTATAGGACAAGATGACTGGCTTTGTTCTACCTGTTCCTGAGCCAGCTAGGAGAGAAAATTTTCCAGGTGCTTGGAGACATTGATATAGTGTAAGAGATAGGCTGTGGGGCATTGTCATGGCCATTGACAAGAATGAGGCCTTTTTGTGGTACCATTTTTTAGCTTTTGTCTTGGTATAGTCCAGGTCATCAATCTAACATGAACATTCACAGTGCTGTTTTCCCATCTTTCTTGTATTTGATCTAGTTGTCCTTCTCTGAAAAGTGCCATTGTCAGAAACCATTACCTGCAAAATTATTATATGAAAACTTCACCAATCATTGTTTCATGAAGATGATCCAGTCTTTAGATCTTAATTGAGGAATAAATCATTGCCAAGTTTAGCTATCTCCTTGTAAAGTATACTCAGTGATGGGAAAAATACGACAAGTTTTCAAGTCTTTTCTCAGGTATTTCATCAAGAGAATGTAAAAAAGAGTAATAAAGCAAGGAAGGCATGAAATAGTCTGAAACTAATGAGAAACATTTGGTTATGATTCACCTCTGGTACAAAGTTGGAAATGAGGCAAAAATTTAGCCCCTATATCATTGTCTGCATGCAAAGGTCAGCTGCCAGATGAAGACCTTTTCTCTTCAAATATCCTGTCAAGAATACGTAGCAGTGTTAGAAACTGGAAACTATTTGTTTCTACAAAATATTAGTTAAATCTTGCTAAAATCAGAAATAGATTTAGAGGTCACTTACTTATAAAACTTCCTGGGGAAAAACCTACAGTGGGATATCTGCACACAAGAGAGGATTCCTTCTTGTTTTCACCCTTTTTCCCTACTCTCACTTGTGTAAAATGCTGATTTTTATGGTGTGATTACTGTGCTACTTTAAACTTGAAAAAATCAGAAAGAAATACAATGTCTCCTTCACACTGAATACTAAATAAGAAAACCCATAAAACCAGCAAGAATTAAAAAAGTATTATCAACCAATGCAGTGAAAATGTTTCATGAAAATCTAATGTCTTTCGTATGTTTAGGTGTGGTAATAATTTTATTAATGCAAGAGAAAGCTTTTCACACCAAAGCAGGCAAGTATGGATAGCAAATTAATCTGTATTCAGTAAGGAGCCCAACTGTCTTACACTAAAGTGACTGCAAATTTGTATACTTTAATTGCACTAATGTCAAGACTCATTAACCCCAGTCCTACTGAGTTTTCCACTCTCTTCAAGAGCACAGAAGTATCTGCCTTGTACTTTTGCTGCCTGATTTAAGGTATTTTATCTTCAAAAATATTATTTATGTAGAGATACAGAATGAAAAGATACTTGGAGAAGAAAGGAGTTAGGCCTAATATCTAACCATACTGTTTCATGATTTTTGCCACTAAGAATGTTAGTGGCAGATATGGAAAACTCTAAACCTAACGTAAAATACAGGAAAAGGCATACAATAGATTTCCCATGTAGAAATTCCCAAATTATAGTCCTGATATCTACATTTACTTCTGCTCATCAACTCATTGAGATCCCAGGTTGCCTAATTAATTGAAATTTCTTGGCATCCAAATATCCAGCAGACAGTCCTAACTACCCTCACTGCAGAAAATACAGATGTGAGCACCTGGCACTCCATCTTCACAGGCTGAAGTGCCTTGTCACAAGCCACAAGTCAGAAAGACACTCCCCTACATGACCTAACCAGAACCCAGCAACATGATTACAAAAACCACAATATTTTGAATTAATTTAGATTTTGCAATCAAGCTTAACGCAAGTATAGGAGAAATAAAAGCTTTTAGTTGCATTTTCTCCATTCCATCATCCACTCCCTGCTGTCCTGCCCTGGGTAACAACGCCACTGTTCTCAGGAAGTCACACTCCAGAACATCAAGATCCTCCCCTTTGTTATTATTGGGTTCAGCTGAGGTGGAGTTCATTGTCCCCACAGCAGCCCTCACAGTGCTGCGCTTTGCAGTGGTAGCTAGAGACACGTTGATAACACAGCAGTCATTTTTCCAGGCTGTCTCTCCAACATTCCTCCCTCACCAGTATGTTGGGCATGAGCAAGATCTTGTGAGGGGGCACAGCCAGGACAGCTGACCCAAACAGACCAAAGGGATATCCCGTACCATATGATGTCTGCTCAGCAATAAAACCTAAGAGAAAGGTGTGGGTGTGTGCATTTTTTGTTATGACATTTTTGTTATGACATTTTTGTTCTGGAGAAACTGCTACATTTACTGAAGCCCTGCTTCCCAGGAAGTGCCTGTATATCCCCTGCTGATGGGAAGTAGAGAACCAATCTTTTGCTGGTAGTCACTGATATATAATATACTCTGGTGCCACAGGACACAGAACCCATCTGTATGAAAGTCATGAAAACAAGCAAGGTTGAAGGACTTGAACAGGAGATTCAGTTTTTTGTAAATAAGGATGCTTATTGTTGTAGTCAGCAACGCAACAACTGTCTGCCCAGAAATCATGGAAGAGATCATAGACTGGCCAGAATGCAAAAATATCTATCCAGCCTTGACAGTGCATACACAAAGGAGAGAAGAAGAAGAGATGCCAGTAGCAAGTTTTCTGACAGTTTTTTACTCCCGTCTATTGATCTGCACACTGTAGAGTTAAAAGTCTTTTTGACTTCCTATGGCCAAGATGCATAGAATGATTTACTAAAACCCATGCAAAACTGAAAACCAAGTGTCTTTAAATGGGTTACACTGCTAATTCAGCTTTGTTGCTAATTTATTAATTCCAATTCTATTTCACAACTTAGATTAGATTTTAATTTTTCAGAAATTTTAGAAGGATGAATGTCAGAAAAAGAAGTGAGTACAGTGTGCCATTCCAAATTACCTATTACCTACGAGACCAATTCTAGAAAAAATTTTGTTAGAAAAAGGGTAGCAAATCTGAGAAACTTTCTCTTTTTTTGACAGTCAGAATTTGCAAGATTTCTCTCCACAATCATTAAGCAAATACCAATATCCTTCATGGTGTACAGTATAATTAGTAGGATTGACATCTAGTCCTTTATGTGCAAATAGCATGTAGAAAACAGTGAAGCACTTTATACTGAGGTAGTGCAACTTGCTGCAGAAATTTGTTCACAAATTCCTGTATTTCATAGAATTTAAAGGGCAAATTTGCACTGTGAGAGGTGACTTATCCTAATCAGCCTGGTCATGTTCTATTCCAGATAAAGTGTATTACTGAAAAAAGCTGTCATTGAAATGTACTTACTGTGCCATTATATTGACATTATTTTAACACAATCTGAGCCTACACTCCACACAATGGCAGCTTCCTGAAAAACAAAAAAGAGAAATACCAGGAAAACCTCTAACTATCATTAAAGAACCATACATCTACATACTTCAGTTTATCTTTCTCTTTTTCTTTTTCTGCAGGTTGTGACCTCATCCCAGTCCAGTATCTCAGATGGGGCGATCCCGAACCAATTGCAGCCGTAGTTTTTGCATGCCTGGGTCTGTTGGCCACACTGTTTGTTACAATTGTGTTCATAATGTACCGTGATACTCCAGTGGTCAAATCATCCAGCCGAGAACTTTGCTACATCATTCTGGCCGGCATCTGCCTGGGTTACTTGTGCACTTTCTGTCTGATTGCAAAACCTCAACAGATTTACTGTTACCTTCAGCGAATCGGCATCGGCCTCTCGCCGGCTATGAGTTATTCTGCTCTAGTAACTAAAACCAACCGCATTGCAAGAATCCTGGCTGGAAGCAAGAAGAAAATCTGTACAAAGAAACCTAGGTTCATGAGTGCCTGCGCCCAGCTGGTTATTGCATTTATCTTGATATGTATACAGTTAGGCATCATAGTTGCCCTCTTTATAATGGAGCCACCAGACATAATGCATGATTACCCAAGCATCCGAGAGGTCTACCTGATTTGTAACACCACCAACTTGGGTGTTGTGACTCCCCTTGGATATAATGGGTTATTAATTTTGAGCTGCACCTTTTATGCATTTAAGACAAGAAACGTTCCAGCTAATTTCAACGAAGCAAAATATATTGCCTTCACCATGTATACCACCTGCATCATTTGGCTGGCTTTTGTGCCAATATATTTTGGAAGCAACTACAAGATAATCACCATGTGTTTCTCAGTGAGTCTGAGTGCCACAGTGGCCCTTGGCTGCATGTTTGTGCCCAAGGTGTACATCATCCTCGCCAAGCCCGAGAGGAACGTGCGCAGTGCGTTCACCACGTCGACGGTAGTCCGCATGCACGTAGGGGATGGAAAGTCCTCTTCAGCCGCCAGCCGCTCCAGCAGCCTGGTGAACCTGTGGAAAAGAAGGGGATCATCTGGGGAAACGCTTAGGTAAAGTTTTCTAATGTGGGAGTGTGGGGAGGCAGTTGTCATCTTCTGAGAGTTACTAATAGGGGAAGGAGAAAGGGAAGTGTGCTAATTTCCTTTGCCTCTGCACTGGGAGTGGAGTGAGTCCTCTGTCCCACATCTGCAAGTTTTGATTTAGTCAAAATGCTGTGCAAAAACTGTTGACAAAGCAATGGGAAAATAAAGTTGGAAGTGCTGGGTGTGACAACTGTGTATGAATCTAGGGAGAAAAACAAGATTGTGGGAGTAAAAAAAGCCCAAGAGAAGAAATACAACTCATTGTCTTGCCCTGAATGGACCCATTTATTATCTCTTTACCTTAAATGAACATCCTAGTGTCTGTATTTTGCCTCTAGTGACAGCAGCAAGACAACAGGGTTGCTGCTAGAGTTCCATAATCAAGGTGGAGTGTTAAACACAAGAGTCATCATGAGCAGCCGCTCTTCTGTTATACCTTTTATCTCCTGTTCCCTTGATTTTCCTTTCTTATACTGTCTCTTCCTAATTTCTTTCTTTTTGTCCTCACCTATCTTCTCTTCCTTACCTTTTTCTGTAAACATCTTCCTAATGCTGACAAATTCAGCTGCTCACAGGCCCCGCTCTGTCTACCTTTCCTGCCATTGAACAGATACTCCCTTATATTTCTTTGTTTCTTCCAAATGTATTATTTGAATTCAGCAATCATGAAGACAAATTTTTGTTCAATGTATAAAAATTATCTTAAGTGAACACTAAATAGAAAGGAGAGCTCTGGAGTGGAAACTGCCCTGCTCCATAAACAGAACCTGTACTGTGCACCTTGCCCAGTAGTTGGTTTTCATCATTTAATCCTTTCACTTTTGGTATGGGTGCTATGAGAATGATTTAGGTTATTTAACTGCCGGCATTAACAAAAAAATCTGTTGATATGAAACTGCAAAGAAGCAATTTTGTCATTCCTCAGCTATGTATCTCTAGCCTGGAAGTGACATGTAGCTAGGTTTTTCTCCTCACTGAAACACACATGGATTTCAGGATTGATAATATGAATATTTCCAGACATGTCATTGTTCATAACTGCAGTTGGAATGGAACAAGGACAATTTGTACTTCCATTTATATGTGAATCACAATTTAAATCTGAGGGAGGATTTTATTAGAAATACCTGCAGGATATATTATGCCAAAGTGATTATTTTTTTCTGTCCAATATTACTAATGATTCTCTTTCAGAGACTTTGAAGTGATACAAAAATGACCAGTCTATTACAAGATATTTTATACTTATGATCGGCTAATGATGGGGTTTTTTTCCAGTTCCTTTCCAGGTGCAGAGTAGGATGATATTTTCAAATGATAAATCATTTTTAGATTAAGTGATGGCTGCCTGAAATATCCTTTTCAGCCACTTTTGTGTCTATGTATAAATGACATGAGGTATTTGAATTAGAAGTCCTGTAGCAACTTTTGGGGCTGTTAAAAGAGTCATTCTTCAAAATATGTCTTCACTAGAAGGCATTCTTCATTGAGATCATCATTATTTTCCCTCCCTTTTGCTGCAAAATTCATTTGCCACCTTGCAACCTTTTTACACAACAAGATGAAGTTATAGATGATAGAAAGATCTTGTGTTTGGGAAGGAATTTTTTGTCATCTGTTCAGGTCTGGTTTGGAAAGATGTTCCTATAAAATCTTTGTTTTGTTCTGAAAAGCAAAGAGCATACTCCATTATTAAATGTCCTAAATGACAAGACATATTTTCTTCTTTTCGAGGATTCTCTTTTCATTTCTTTACATCCCTCAGTGCATAGATAATATCTGCAGTAGGGAGATATTAGCAGAATATAATAAATCATCATCAACAAGGCTTCTTTTTCAATAGCACTGTCTTGGGAATTACTTCAATCCAAAAGAGCTTTGAGAGTGCCCAGTATGTGTGTGTAGGGATGGGAATGGCAGCAGAAAGCTGATACATTGACATATTTCCCTTGATACAAAGAACTTGTACTTTGCATTTGAAACTTGGAGAAAAACTTGTATGTCATCAGCAGTGTTCATCAACGCACAAAACTGGAGCAAAGAAGATCCTTCTGATTCATATGTCTGAATCCCCAGCCAATTAAGCTGTGATGGTGACACTGAGTTTAGTAGTAGTCAGTCAGTGTGTGTCTGAAGGGTCAAGGCATCCAAGAGCAAAATTATTCCATCAATCCAGGGAAATTCTCTCTAGTCAATACCAATTTGATTACATGAAAGAGAGTCCTAAAAGGTGATAAGTACATTTAAAATGGTGCTCAGGACTTCACCTAGGTCTTGTATAATCTCCAAGAAAGTACAGAAAACCACTGTCAGCTTCAATTCCATTTAGTGTAGAAAATGAGCAAACAGAGTTCCACCATTTTACTTGATAATCAAATATTTCTTTGAAAAAAAATCTGGTTACACAAAGCAATAGATTTCAAGGTATTATTCAGTACAATGTTCAAAAGATTCTTTTGAACATTATTCAAGTAAACACCAAAGTATTCAGAATCAAAGGAAATATGCACTAGAACTTCATGGCATCATTTAAATAGCTCAGAGGGGTTTTATTTAAAAGAGAGTGAGTCACTGTTGAATTTAAAAGAAACATGCTATTTAAGTCACCAGTGCATAGAGGGGCCTCTATCATTAGCATTTTGCTTCTTGACACTAATTTATAGCACAGTGTAGCATTGCATCAAATCATTGTCAAACAGATAATGCCAAAGCTCCATTCAGAGCTTTCACATCAGCCACAAAATGACAGATAACAAGACTGCTTTTGCCTAAATAAAGCAATGCATCTCAGCAGGACTCACCAAAATATATTCTGTCCTCATTTAAGGTGGGGTTAACGAACCTGACATTATCAGAAGTGACTTCACAAAGCAGAGTACTACAGAGCTGGAGTCAAAGCCCTATAACTGGTGTAGAGAGGCATCTGGAATTTCTGATTCCAGTCATCTTACCAGTTAGTTTCATAGTGACTAGGAAGGCCAAGAATACTTTGAGTAAATCTTGCCTTGAGGTACCAGGAATTATTATCACATATGCTACACAGCCTTTTTGCAAGCGCTGGAAGTTCAGGGCTCATTTATCCTCTCCTCACTCTCAGATAACTCAGTACTCCATGCAAGATAAAGGCTGTATATTTCTGCTGCAAGAGTTGCTCTTATGATATTTCTAGTCAGGACTGCACATCAAAGGGTCTCAGTCATGTTACCCTGACCTGGAGAATAGTGCAGATGTTCAAAAGCTCCTCTTGGCTTTTTAATATCATTACCCTGGATTTCACACAAAAAATTAACCACTGGTTGTTTATGTCTTCAGGAAGGTGTCTTTAAATGGCACACATGCTCCATTTTCCAAGCTTCACACTCATCTCCCCACAACTACCTGAAGAACAGCAAGATTTCTTGCCTTTAAAGCAAATAATAAACTGTTCTGAGTTACCAGCTAAGTATTAAAAACCTCCCTAAATGCTGTCTTTCCAAAATATATGTGCTGTTTAGTTCTTTAAAATCCTACCAGTATTTTTCTCAAAAGAGAGAAGCCTATAGATGTCCAGTACAAGCCAAAAGTACCCTCCTGAAACAAAACAAGACCGATTATTTTCTTCTTAGTCAGTAACTAAGCCAGAAGGTTGAGCAGCACTTTCAATCTGCAACCCAGGCAGGTAGCCATGATCACTCTAAAGGAAAGAATCATCACCAGCCCAGCCAGATAATGTTAGGTATCTTCAAGAAACATTGGCTGTGTTTTGTGCCTAATTACTCCATACAGCTGTGAACAGCACAATGCTAGACAACAGAATAACTATGCACATAAATTTCTGCACCTTATCATAGACACTTCTCTCACAAATCTTTTTTAGACTAAAGCTTAATAACTCAGTGTGGCAGTGATACTTTATTCTACTCAGATTAACTATGTGTTGAAGTATTTCCCAAATATTTAAAAATAAGCTATGGCTGTCAAACTAAACAGAAAACTCACCTGTTTTTTAATGTATTGTCATGCCCACTTAAGAAGTTTGCCCTGCCCTTTATGATTACAGAACTGAGCATTGCTCTGTGTGCACCTGCAGAAGTGATAGCACTGACAGCTTTCATCAGGACTGGGGATCCCTTGTCCTAGTGAGCCAAACTCACCTGTGCTTCATTAGGGGAACCACAATTTTTTCTTATACAAATCACGATCACTTTGTTTTATCTTACTAAGCTTAAACAAAAATGCTCACACATCCAATCCAGAATCAGGTTTCTTCCCCTCAAGCACTACAATGCCACATCAGAAAAAGCCATCAGGTGCCTGGGCTCACATGCTGTTAATTGCCATTCATTTCTCCTATGAAGAAAACATGGTAAGCAAGGTAGATTTTTTTCCCACTGAATTGGATTCAGTCCTGGACCACCAGTGTATATAGTTAGTGTATAATTAGACATCAGGCAGTCCCAAACTGTGCCATAATGAAATATTTTGGAAACAGGTGTCTACCAGCACACTGCATGCTCTGTTTCTGCAAGGAACAGCTGGTTTTCTCCCTTCCCTATCCTATTTTTCTGCTTATGATTGACTATATATATTTTGTTACAATTCTAACAGAAGCTATTTTGGACCAAAAAATAAGAAAATGTGCTTGTATCAGTCTAGAAGCTGCCATTCATAGTTAGAAATATTCCAGTCTAAGTATTATATAATGTATCATGCCATATTTCAGCACCAAAATCTTGGGGCGAGCTTTTTCAGAAGTCTGAATTTAAGTTTCTCAAAAAGCCCACTCTTTTTTCCACAGAATTTCTTAAAACAATACTTCTAATATTGAATATGAATGAAATCCATATAAAATACTGAAAAAGACCAATGGAATTTAAAATGTGAAAACTTCAGGTTTCACTACTGCTATGCTATAGTATGAAAAAAGTCCTGGAAGACACTGATTTTCCAGACAAATGAGAAACCCAATCAGAATAAACTTCTGCCACTGTTACACACACCATGCCAAGGTCCCCACGATGCAACCCATGCAATTCCTACTATCCAGATATCAACTCTTCACTGGCTGAAAGCCACATATACGAATAAGCAGATAGATTTGAAGTCATGGCCATCGAGCTGTGATCAAGTCTTTTTAGAGTATGTGTGTGTATTATCAGTATGAGGACTTCAAATGTAAATGGGAAAGATTCAAATTTCCTATGCCTCAGCAACTTGCCTGAGATATGAAACAGGCCTGTTGTTTGACACAGAGCCTTTAGTCCTGTAAAGAAGATGGAGTTCAAGAAAAACTGAGAGATTTTTGTGGAAAGCTGAAGCTGGTTCTCATTCCTCATGCACAGGCCCATTGAGAAAGATACTGATCCTGAGTTTCTGCCGCAGCACATTCTATCGAGGCACATTTTTATAGTGCAACTGCCAGTTTTGACTTCTTATATATGCAGTGAACAATTTCTCTGACACATTTTGAACCATAATAAAAGAACACCACACCACACTTCCAAACTAATTTTTAAAAACTTAAATTTTAAAAAACACAGCCTATAGGTTCATACTCAAAATTTTCATAATCAAAGGTCTGAGATACTCCTGGTGATCTGATTGGTCATACAGTACACTAAGACTAACATCAGGTCAATCATCTGGCAAAACAAGACAAAACACAACTTTCCTAAACTCTAGACTAACAGTCACAGATTTCATAAAAGTCGTTGACTCTGCAGTTTCTGTGGGTAGTTGAACTGATTGAAACAGGGAAAAGATGAAACTAAATATAGGAAAGGTTGTAAACTCACAAGACTGAGCTCAAAACTAGTGCATAACCTCCTATATGGAGTAATATCAGCAGCTGGTTGCTGGCTGCTGACAGCATGGGTTGCTTTCCTACTGGAACTTGGTGGAGCTGTTCTGTCTTGTATAAAATAAACACTGGAAAAGAAAAAAGAAAAAAAGCATTGGGAAAAAAAAGAGTTACTTTCTACCCTGGTGAAAAATAAAATTATTTTTAATGTCAGTCAGTGTCAGAGGAGAGGTCCCATCCTGCCTGTCTTATACCCATCAGACTGTTATAATAGCTTTACAGTAAAAGAGCTTTCCAATTCCCGTTTTATTTCACCATGAAAAGAAAACAAACATGGGGGACATTATTTGAAATCCCGAAGTTTTATAGACTAAAGAAGTAATTTAGAGGTGTTTTTTAGTGTTGCTAAACAGCTCTTGCGTGTACAGAGAATTAATTGGGAGATTATCAAAGAATGTGAACTGGGAGAACGAATGCTTAATAATTGTAGAAATTATTGGCACCATCTTTCAACCACTAACAGTTGTAACAATTACCATTGTCCACCTCAATGCAATAAATCCTTCTAGCCATTGCCCACCTCAGTGCAATAAATCCTTTTGGAAGCTGAAAAGTAGAAAAGCTGTTCAAAACAGGACCACATATTACTATAGGGCAAAAGATGTCACAGGAAAATCATTGTGCACTAGAAAATAAGTTAATTTCTCCTGATGCTCTTTAATGGGACACTTGACTACAAATTGCCCCAAAGTGGTTAGATGCCTCTGTATTATGAGTTGATGGTCGAAAAGTGAGGGCTAAGCTTCTTGCATGACTTAGTGTAATTAAAGCAGATTACAATTTACATGAGGTGAAGGTTTGGTCCAACGGGTATTGTTCTTATCTAAAAAAAGAAAATCTAGGCATAGTGATACAAGATACTATTTGTTTGCTTCATAGCCTTGCTAAAATTGAATTTTGATGTATGCAGGGTAAAAAACAAATGACTTTTCAGAGAAAGTCATTATCCTTTTGATGGATTAGTCTGTATTTATTAATGAATCAGTTCCCAAATGGATCATTTGGAACTATTTTAATCTAATATGTTACAAAAATTTAGATTGAGAGATTACTGAATGATTTGAGTCCTTCACTTTTCCCTAAATAATTTAGTCTTGGTGTCTTTTTGGACAAGCTTGATACTGTGATTAATTAAACTTCAAATACTCTGAAATGACTGAAGAATATTTTATAAAACTCAGTGAAAGGTATCACTGAAAGCTTTGGATAAATTGCTGTTAAAACATTCCATCTGTATAATAAATTTATACTCTTGAATGACCTTATTACAATGGTTTTGTGTACAGTGCTAGTGCTGTTGTTTTGAATTTTCCCCTCAAATTTAATTAAAATATTGATTGCTTGATTGGTTGATTGATTGATTGATTGATTTATATCATTTTCTTGGCTGCATTAACTGAGCACATGTCTTCAAGCCTAATATTTGGCATTATTTATATTATTAAGACACTGTTACCATCATTTTGAAACAAATATCATAGCTGAATTCTGCAAATTAAATGACATTGTGAACAGTTCCCTGCCTACTGTTACCCACATATGCTTTATGTTGCAAAATGAAGTCTTGCTACTGCACTGCAAAAAAGAAAAGGAAGGAACAGTGAAGACAGGACCCAAAGGTTCATATTTATTTAGGGAAAGGAAGAATATCTATTTTTTAATAGTAGTGTTTATCCTTTTTACATTTTTTTAATCTTCAAGCCTGTCTCCCAAAATTCTGGTGACAAATAAAGGCCACCATATACTATAACACCACTGTCCTTGTCACACATGCTGGAAAGCACCCAGAGAAGCCATGCAGGTGTTCTCATTAGCATGCACAATGTAGGTCCTGTCTACCAGGTTTGTCTACCCAAGGAACTTCTGCTTCTTTCTACAGCAAACTTTGATAAAAACTGGCATTGTAATTGATTTGATGCACTGTAATTAATCTGATAAACAAAAGGCTAGGACATGCATCCCTCTCCTTCCAAGGTCCACCAAGTCACCAAGCAGTCTGCCACTGTAAGAGCACCTGTATGAATTATAATGAATGGCATTTGTACTTGTATCCTGAATGTTGATGTGGCCTAATGGAAGAGATGGCATTTCATCTGGCTGAGAGCTGTACTTGGTGACAAATACCTTTTCATGACTGTGACTGAAATTTAAGGCAGATGTCTGCTAAAATATATAATCTTTATATATGTTTATAATATATAGCAATTTTAATCTGCTGTAGTTTTGACTATAGCATTATATGTCGAACATTTATATAGGTGAGACTCTACTGTATGAAAATCCTGTACAATGGTTTTTCCAACACTTCAGAAAAAACTTTCTGGAACAAGGGAATTAAAAAGACCTGTAATATTTTGCTATCACTCTAATCTTCCCTTGAGCCAATATAATGCTTTGTATATCATTCCAACAAAAATGTTATTTTAATTCACCAGCTACAATTATGTATGATTGCTTAATTAGAACAAGCTTTAAAAAAAAGTGAAATATTATGCTGAACTTGAAAAAAAAAATTGTGAGTTTGGATCTAAAGCAATTTTACTTGCTGAAATTGTGCTAATAAGCAACTAATGTTTATACGTTGGGGTTTTTTTTAATATGAAAAAAGTGGCATGCTTAATAATATACAATTTATTTTAGCCACTACATAAATGGGGATATTTCACACAATAAACAGAGACTATTTCAAAATTTTCAGTGCAATATGCTGCAATTTCAAGATAGCATGACCAATCTCACAGAATCAATTTTCAAGAACACAGTGTATTTGTAGTTCAAAGCAGCCCCTACAGTAAAAACACTAAATATTTTTCATATTCCATTCTTTAACATTTGTGCAGAAATCTTTAAACATATTATCTAATCTAAAGGCTAGCTTTAACTCTGCTGCCATGAAATTTAAGTTCTTCATCATTTCTTAATATCAAGACCAAGGAATATTGCAAGTGGAATATATTGCTTGTATATAAGTTAGCAGTGTCAAGCACATATTGGGTGCTCAATAATCAATAACACTTCTGTGTGGCAGTATGAGATTGAATTTGAAATAGGGATTTATGACTGATCTCCGTCTCCAACACAATAAATTACATTTGATTTGCATTTTAAAAACCTAAAAATACTCTGAGATATCTTCAGTTAGTTAAACATTTTTACTGAAAAAGAGGGAAAAAACCCTTATGTCAAAGAGTAAAAACCAGTTTATAATTGCTCATATCCTTTTTTTAGCGAACAGATTGTTTGAAAAAACTACTTTTGCTATTAAAAGCTTTTGTCTTTTGAGAAATCTCTCACCCTGCGTGTTGTGGGCATTTTAAGAGAACCTGTGCATTAACATCCACATTCTAGCCATAGATTATTTTTCAAGGATTCAAGACTGTCTTTGACCAAACTATTCACAAATTTAGGCTATGGTACAACTTCTAGGTCTCCCCTGCCAATATCCTCCAGACAGCGGATGTACAGCTATGTGAAATGTGCTGCTGATCAAGGTATCCAACACTTTCTGCATGGAAACTGGGAAAGAGCAGAAGTACGAGGGACCATGAAAAAAGATGGGTCTCACCCTAACATGAAGTGAAGACCACCAGGATACCATCACAAAGATCTACTGTGCAGGAAGAGTCTAAAAAAAGCCCATATCTAGAAACTAGGAAAAAAAAATTCCTGTCAGCACAGGAAAAAAATTCCTGTCAGAGCAGGAAAAAAAATTAAAAAATTAAAAAAAAAAAGAAAAAAAAAGTAGGACTCTACACATATATAAAAGCTGATTTCTGTAGATTTTAGTGAACCACTATTGATCTCATTCAGGATGATGATACCCATATTCCCCCTTTGTTTCCCATAGTATCCATTAATATTGGTCTACAAGAGGAGTTTTATTGGAAGGTGAAGAAGTCCAGAGAAAAACCTTCAAACCTGAGCAGTCTCATTGGTGTTTCCTACCATGTATCAAATGTACATTGACTGCACTAAAAACCAAGGCAGTGTAGTCATGGTTTCTCAGTCCAGGCATTTCTTTCTCTCTAGTGAGGCTCTCTGGAGAGAGCAGAGCACTGCTGTGTAAGATAGAGTGATGTGACCAAGCATTTGGCAAATGGATAAGCTCTGCAGTGACTGAGTTATTGGGAATTACTTCCCAAATTTCCTGTCACTGATCAACACTTATAAAACATATTAGTATTTATCATTAAATATTTTCCTTAAGGAAACTTGCTCCTGTGCCAAAAAAATGACACAGATCACCATTCCCCACCAAAAGATGTGAGAAAAATTTTTAAAGATGACCCAAAATATTTTAAATCCTATAACAGAATTTAGTTGCTGCCTTTCTACACAGAATCAAAGTCTTCTATCTTTTTTATAGCCAATGTATAGTCCTGGAATTGGAGAAAATGAGAAAATAAATTTGTTCTTGTGAATACTGCTCACACTGTACTGTTTTATGAATCTTCCAAAATACCCAATTACTTTTCACAGTTGTAGTTCTTATGTCAACTGCAAAGAAATGCCTGAGGGTTTTCCCTCTCAACAGATTTGCTCTTTTAAAGCAATCCTTGGTTTTAACAATCTGGAAAGGGACATTTTTCTAATGCAAGATGTTCTGAGTCAAAGTAATTTCCTGTGTTTGCTCTGAGAGTTGAAAACATTTTATGCAGAATCTTTGGTGTGCCTTTTCAGAATCATCACTCAAAGAATTTTGGAACTTCATTTCAAGTTAGAAGCACTTTCCACACCTGCAGGATTGATTAGAGTTTGGTCACTGTTTTCATAATTCCATGGACATTTAGCACTGACTGAATGGCAGCGTAGCAGTTACTATGGCTCAAGATTTTGAGGTTTTATGAGGCAACATGCTGTTTCTTGTGGTCCAAGCAATTTACTCTTGAGTGGATAAACTTGAAAGATTCATAACAGTGTCTCTGCTGATTTTCATGGTAGTGAAATTTATGCTGATGTGAAATGGACAGTTGTGGAGGTTTATTTATCTGGGTCACATCCATCCTAGCCTATGGTTCTTCAGGATGGAATTACCTAGGACATTTACCTCTTGGTCCTTTTTGTTGATTACTTTCTAGAATCCTGCTTATTGTGAGTATTTAGAGCCTCCCAGTTTTTCCTAGTTTTGATTTTTTCCCTATGCCATGCTAGGCAAAATATCTTTTTTGGTTATTTACTCTAAACATAACTGTGTTTCCATCCTGATCTTCTTAAATTCTACTTTCTTCAATGTCTAACACCTTCACTCCAACTTTATTTCCTTTTTTTTCTGTGAAGTTTCTGCACATTCTTTTCTTCTCTTTTTCTCTAACTATCCCAATTAATTTTGTATAATCCAGTTTGACTTCGTTTGTATTTTTTCAGTAAATTTATCTACTCTCTAAACCCATCCACTTTTTCTCCACTCTAGGAATCGACTTCCATTTAGTACGTGTCCTGTGCGAGCTTCGTGCCTATCTGGGAGCACTACATACTACACTCCAGATGGTCTTAAAACCTTGGTAGCCAGTCTGAAAAATTGCTGTTGTTCTCCTTTTAGTAAGGTTATAATTTGTAAACCAAAGGACTTTGCACTTATACATCTCATTTGGCTGTCTCCGGTTCACTCTCAGATTCACTAAGTTTCTTCATTAGTGATTTATTCAATATACTCTGTATCTGAGGGTCTACTACATCTGCATCCAATATTTAGTTCACTTTCTCTGTACTCAGGTTATTTATCTTTTACAGGGTAATTCTCTTCAAGGTACTTTTGTTATCTAGATCAGATTAAGGAATGAGCAACAGAAAAATTCATTATTCTGTGATTTTAACAGTGTTAAATGCACAAGATTCCCCACAGAAGCGTGTTAAAACCCCACAGTGCAGCTCATAGGATTTGGAAGTGGGGTATTACTATCTCTTTGAGAAGACACATGCAGATGCTTTGCCCGTTTTTTTCTTAAAGGACCTAAATAGGTACTTCAACACCTAGCACAAGATTTGTACAATTTGGGTGAAGTTCACAGCTGGGAGGAGAGACCATATGAGACCTCTACATTACTCACATCCCAGCTGAGTGTTCAGAGAGTAAATAATGACCAGGTCTTATCTTGTATCCTATCCATGAATTAATTAGATGATCAAGTATTAATCTGTTTATCCAAGTGATTCTTTTCATGGAAGTGTAAGATCTTCTACATAAAATACGCACAGTACTGCACTGGGCTCTAGGTTTGGATTGATCTCACTTGACCTTATGTCTAGATCTCAGCAAGTCATCTAACTTCAATTTGTTGCCAGTGGAGAGAGGAAGTCCCATTCACAACATGAACTGTGAGCCCACACCAATTTTACCAAACCAGCCCACTACTCTGGTGTTTGCTTTGAAAAGTGAAACAAACCACGTATTACAGAGATGTAGGATCAGGGGAATAAGTTATGGCTCAGAACATGGCCACCAGCTGATTTCCCACTGATTCTTAAGTGTTGCTTCCCTTAAACTGTTGGTCTAATTTCTCTGTTTTAGTCTAACTCAAAAAAAATATTAAAGTGTTAGCATGCTATTTATTCTGTAAAACTATTTGGCTTCTCCTATATAGAGATACAGATATATATAGAGAGAGAGATATATATAAAGAAAACGGTGAGCACCTGTCCCGCATAACCCTGTTGGCTTTAACACTGGTCTGGGGTTTTATGCAGTTATTCCACCACACCCCCAGCTGCTTTGCACTCTTCTCTACCACTGCCACAGTAACATTCATGCGCATGGCCCTTTGCACAGCAGCTGACCAAGAAAGCTGTGCACACAATCACTTCTCTCTGTTTGCTCCTGTTGTTGTCGTGATTTATTAGGTACAAAGGCAGGAGACTGGCCCCCCCGCACAAGTCGGAAATAGAGTGTTTCACCCCAAAAGGGAGTATGGGGAATGGTGGGCGAGCTACAATGACCAGGTAAGCAAAGAGCAAGTGGCCTTAGGTCAGTGTGATATGTCTGTAAACAGAAGAAGCAGCCTTGGATAATTCCAGGCTAGATCTTCTGTCTGTAATTCCTGTGTATCCCATAAAGTATGTTTAGAAAGAAAAAAAGAAAAAAAAAAAAAAGAAAACAAGTTGCCACTGCTGATTTATGTGTTCCATCTGACTACGAAAAAACCCTGCACTGTGTTCATTCCAGTGATCTGAACCACATGTCCTGTGTGATGCTGTTGTAATATGGTGCTTTGGGAAGGAGAAATCTTACATCTCATTAAGCCACTTGGGCAGATGAAAAGAAGCAGAATTCAAACCTGGAGTAAGAGTAGGTCCGCTTCATTTGAGGGGTTACATTAAGTCTAACCAAAAGAACTTTTGAAAAGGGCAGAGAAAAACTGATTGATAAAAACATATTCAATATGAAAATGTTGGTTCTTCTCAATCAAAATATCTTATGGAAAAGTTCTGAGTTTTACAGTTATTTTAGGGAAAGGTTTCAAAGTAATTTTAAATACTGTTTAAAGCATTTTTTAATAACTTTCTCAATTGAATTCATATACTTATTTTTCTTTGTTGTCATTATATTTTGCATGATATTAAGCAATGCTACAATTTAATAATGTCAAATACTAGATTTTTTTTCAATGTTACTAGGATTAACTGCTTTAGTATAGCCATTTTGATGGTTTTCCTATTGAAATACTTCGAACTACATAATTCTGTGCAATACTTGGAGATTTCAGCAATTCTTCTCGTTCTGAGTCCATCCAGATTTCCAAAAGTTGAGCTCTCCCATGGGATAGAATTTTCATTTCTCCATACATGTCCTTTCATAAATATATAAGCACATACATGCCAAAGATGGTTATACATCTTTCATGAAACAATGTTTTAAGAAGCATTGTGTCATTGCGTTATGTCCTACTAAGCATAAGAACCATTTTACTATTTATTAAAAGACCTGCTCATTCCTTATCAAGCCTCATAGGATATTTACAAACATAACAGTAGAGCACAGGGTGACCAAATTATACCATCACTTTTCCCAAGTGTTACATCCCTTGGGAAATTTTATCATTGCAGGAGGATGTTCAGGGAGACAATTGCACAGTGTTATGTTTCCCTTGGGTACAGCATTCACGCACACACGTAGGGCCATCAACACTCACACCACACAGCACACACCTGGGGGCTCCTGCGGTTAAAATACCATCAGAAACCTTGATTGCTGAGTGTTGCACACAAAGTATGTTTTTTGTCAACTGGAGTGGTTTCTTGTCTATGTGTCATCTGGAATTTTTTTTCTTACATTGCATTGCCTTCAGCAATATTTATTCTTCATTTAAAAGCTATCTGAAATCAATATGTGATGGAACTTTGAAGAGTGGAAAAGTACATGTAATTGTCAGACAACTGTATTTTGTTGTACAGTATTCAGCTTGGTTTTACCTGGACATATATACACATTTGAAGAACTTATTTTTTATATCTTCACAGTGAAGAATCTGTTTGCATTCCAGACTGTAATCAATCTGAGTCAAGTAGAGAGGAGAAAAAGATTCCTGTAAAGAGGATGCCCTAACAGTCAAAAAGACTGGAAACTGTGTCAGTCTAATAGTTCCACAGCAAGACTGTCAGCTGCAAGACCTACTCAAACAGTTAAGAACACCTGCTGCTTGACAGAGAGTGCAATTGCATTTGATGGCTGTGTTTTGTAGCCACAATGTCCTGGCCAATGGTGCTTGCCCAATTTTGTGAGCTCAGCAGAGTTGCCATTGAATAGCCTGGGAATCTCCCAGAGAGAACTCAGACGCTGCAGGACAGAAAGTAGGTACATTCTCACATCCCAGTAGGTATCAGACCAGTGCTAGAAGTCACTGAGATGAAGAGCAGATGGAAAAAGACATACAAGGGCCTGACTATTTGTGAATGATGAAAAAACTCATCACCTCATGGGACAAAGAGGTCTCATGATACTGACCAAATGCCACTTACAGTCTTCCAGTCTAAATAATGCCATGCAATTCATACTGGGCAGAGCAGTTCAGCTCGTGTCCGCAAAAACCTCGTGCAACATTATAACTGTATTCCAGCCCTAGTGTGAACATTTCCCACATCTGGGCCTAACTATCAGTTAATATTAGTATTACAATTGGCTTTGGATGTTGCAAGATGAAAAATTACACACAATTAGACGTAGTGGGTACATTATGTGTTGCCTTGAAAGGCTATTTCTAAATAGGGAAGTTACAACCTCCTGCATCACCTGTGGGAATCATTCACACATATATGATAAAATCAACTACGGGAATTAGACGTTTTATGAAGCTTTCACAAAGCAGCCATCACAATATCTGTTCTTTTGCATTTCTTGCATAATATATACATTTTTTTATGTGATTGAATGCAATGAATAAGAAACTGTTTAATAACTCACAGGAGTAATTTTCCTGCTCATAAGTCCCACGCACAAAAATACTTCTGCAATTATTTATTAGGCATGCCTTACATGTAAAATTCATCCAATTGCATGCTTTTTGCAGAAGATAGAAGTCAAAACAATCCTTGACTTTGGAGATACAAAGAGGAGAGTTAATTTTTTTTTCATTGGTTTATTGGTTGGTTTGTTGGTTGGTTTTTTGTTTGTGTTTTGTCTGGGTCTTGTGTTTCTTTTTTTGTGCACTGCTTTTACACTTGATTTCAGTGTCAGGTAAGGTGATGGTTTCTATTTTTCCCAATTCCCACTTCATTCCTTTAGCAATGAGAACAATTAAAAATCAGGTTGACCAATAAATGCTGAAAACACCTTAAAGCATGTTCTGCTTTAAGTGGAACTCAGGAAGAGGAGCTCAGAGTTCAAGAGGCGTCATTGTCCTCTCTCCATCTTGTGAATAGAATGTTCCAGTGTAGCAGAGAGGTGCTCAGAGATGCTTGAAAGGGCATTTTTTCAGACAAAAAGCATAACACAGCTCTAGTTATCTTAATTAACAGTAGCAATGAGGTCGTGGTAGTAGAGGAAAGAAGATACATCTTATACCAGGATCATTTTTGCATTTTGGATTATGATCACTGATGTACTAGAAATGTTTAATTCAGATGCCCAACCCTCCATTTCTCAATCTAACCAGGCATGCTGCTGAAGCAGTTACCAGAATCAGCATCACTGGTGGCTGCACTGGGAGGTCACTGACAAAGATTTTGTCCATCAACTCCCTCTCACTTTGTAGTTTCTTTCATACTTACATATTAAAGTCACTCATATAAATGTCAGCTGGGATTTTTATGAGGAAAGGAGGTATCAACACATTATGATTTTTAGAGTAATATAAATAATTGCTCTTGCTGTTCACAACAGAAAACTACTCTGAAAAATAATTGCAAATCATTGTTTATTTCTAGAGCTCAGGACATGACAAAAGTATTTTTTCCCTGTATTTTTCCTCTTTTCTGTTTTGTTGTCATTTATTTCCACAGAAAAAGCAGTATGAGATTAATTTAAACTAAATAACTTGAGTGATATATCACTAGCAGGTTATTTGTTTGTGGCAGAATTGTCTTTTACCCAGGGAAACAATTACATAGGCATGTCGAGGTTTTCTTAAAAGCTTTTTAAAATAAGAGGAATAGCAACAAAATAAAACCTTACAGTGGTAGAATTTACCTAATTTAGACATCTTTGGTTCTGCATCAAGTTATCCAGGTTGTTCTATATTTCTGGGAGAAACTATGACTTGCTTCTTCATAGTTGTATACTGAAGTTCACCATTCTACCACTTATTTCATTTCAGTGTTTTTAGCATGTTGCAAGGCACTTGCATTTTCCCAGGGCTGAAGAACTTGGGTCACTACAAGGAAAAAAATAATGATCTGAGATTGCAGGAGACAAGATGAAAGAAAATGCATATTTGCTCCTACTTGAATTCATCGTGGGCACACACATATACGCACACCATCACTTATGAAGAATCAAGTTTTAATTAAGTCTGCAGATAGCACACAAATCCTTTTCAGGCAGAGTGATTATATCATTGAGTCCTTAATAAGGTTTCAGCAGAGGAGTCTAATAGGAGAACAGATTCTTACTATTTACTTTGAATAACAAGGGTTCTTCTTGGCAGAAAGTTATATGGGCTGAGCCAAGTACAGAAGTTTATCCTGCTTATCACTGCCAGTTGCTTCTGGGGATAACATGGGGAAGAGTTCATTCTTAAAGATGCAAGAAGTCTGCACAGTGTCAGAACTATACCTTAATTGCCACACTTCAGCCATTGAAACATCTGGGCACAAATTTTCTACCAATTTTAGCTCCATAAAATTTAGACCAATGTTCTAAAATATGAAATTCCATTCATGGGCTTAAAAAATTTAAGAATTTGAAATCTTTCCTTATTGTAGTCACATGAGGATGGGTTGCAAACATATCATACATATCTCCATCAAGTTATTGTCCAGTGTGTGTTTGCAGTTGTACCATTTCAAATTTGGAGTTAGATACCCATATTAGTATGCGACAGAGACCAAAAATTCCCTAATATTTTTATGGTTCCACTTATATTTTGGTTTCCACTATGCAGCTATGCATTCTAGGCTTTCTTAAAAAATAATGGATTCCATCACTTTAAACTGATTTTCCTAGTTCAGTGAAAGATATTAAGAGAAGAAGTCACTCATTTTCAAATTGCATAGCTTTCAGTATGCAATTTGTCTCCAGTACTGGTCCCTAGGCATTCAGCACCAGAATTAATTTTAGCAGCTCTGGTTAATTAACGAGAATGGCACCCTTGTTAAAATATGAGAGTTTTCAGCTGCTGTGTCTGTAAATTCCTCTTCCTGTTTTTCATTTCTTCTGCATTTTGAAGTACCTTACAAAAAAAATTTGCTTCACTAGCACCTGGCTAAAGAAACACTTGTGGCAGACCTATGCACCATCTCATAAATAATCATACAACAGAAGAAGAAAATGTTGCAACAAAAGTTCTACTACCTCAACAAAAACAAAAGACCAAGTAACCCATTCTAGACAGTTAAAAAAATATTTGTAAAGGGAGAGGAATATTTTTTTTTCACACCTAAGTGTATAAAAAGCAGTTAATAGCTCTCATGAACAGAAAAAATCCTTAAAGACAAAACTCAAGTGTCTCTAAAGAGATTCAGTATGAGAAAAAAAAATTAGAAACAAAACTAATTGCTATTCTGTCATCAAGTGGACAACTGTAGAAGAAATATTTGAAATATCAGCTACTTCAGATTTTCTCATTTATTCTAATTTCATTTCTTGTACATATTATGTAAGTAAGTCTAGAAGGCAGGGAAAAAGCCAGTCTATCAAAATCAAAGCAACTTTTAGTAAAGACAATGGAGAAACAATTACTGTCTGGCTCTCAGGAAATCTCTCTTTTGCATAAATCTGAACCTAATTAACCTATAGCAAAAGAAATTCAAAACAAAAAAAGCCTTCTGCAAAAGGCTTTGTTAAAAAAAAATCTGAACATTTTGGTATCGCTGGTCGAAGTTTGCTCCATTCTCCTCTGCTCTATTCAGTACAATGTGCCAGCAGAAGAACTGGCAGAGCAGAAGAATGGGATGGAAAAATTTGTATTCAGCCAAACTTTGTAGTGAAATCCCTTTGGGAGTTCAAAAGTTTAATTATTCTCTTTTCAACTGACAGAGCCAAAATCTGTTTAAAAGAAAAATCTAAAATTTCACTATCCAAAAGTTTCCCATCATTGAAGAGTCAAGGCAGAGCTGGGCATAGGAAATGTAAACAATTCCACTCCTAGATATCCTATTTTAAGTCTGTGATCTATCTTTATTTATCTATTTTTAAGTTGTGAGCATTGCATGGTTTCCAGTTAACTTGACAAAGTACCAATCAATATGCAGTTAGAGCAGGATCTTAAAGTATTATCACAGCAATTTATCCACAACCCACTTTCATGGCAATATAAGAAAATAAGTGGTGCCCCTTTCACAGAGGCAAAAAAATGATTGCACACTTCAGTCCAGTGTTGACTTCCTAATGAGTAGGTGCAGCATGATAAAACATAGGATGCATTTCTGAGGCAGAAATTCTTTAGCTATTCACTTTAGCTATAATTTTTCAGTAAGGGTTCACTCCTTACTGAAAAATTATAGAATCAAGAAGGTTGGAAAAGACCTCTGAGATCATCAAGTGCAGCTGTAAACCCAACATCACTGTGTTCACCACCAAACCATTTTCCCAAGTGCTGCATCCAAATGTGTTTGAACATTTAGAAGGATGCTGATTCTACCACTTCCTTGGGCAGTCCATTCCAATGCCCCACCACATATTCAGTGGATGGTGTTTGTGTCCTATTCATTTTGTAATATCAAGGTATTTGCAGTGAATTATGGTCAAGTCTTTCAGACTTTTGCACAAAATTTGTGTTAAACAGCCATCGGGTCTCCTTCAGAGCCCCAGGATCAACATGAGAGCCACGTGCAGAGATTACTCTTGGGCAGAGTACAAAAGTGTGAGTGTTTCAGCCAAGACTGACCCAAACCCAAACTGAGATTCAGGGAGGCTGGTGGCTTGCATCATGAAGATTTAACTGTTCACTATCTTTCCCAAGGGTTTGATGCAAACTCAGATTTCATCCTTTCCCTTTCCCCAGGTTCTTTAGCCTCATATCCCTCCTTAATTATTGTCTCTTTAACTGTGACCAGGGAGGGAGTAGCATGTTGCTTTCACAAACTCTTAGAATCTGGTCTTCGGGCCATGAAAATATTTATATGCATTTAGTACACTTTTAAAAGGGTTTGAACATCTGTACTGTCAGTTCTTGAAGTCAGGAGGGGTGCTAGAATACACCACTTTCTTTGGGCAAGCATTTCTATCTGCATTGACTAATCCTTCATGTTAATGGCATTTATTTCACCCCTGTGTCAGGCACAGGTCCTTCTAAGACCTCACCAGGAGGACATCCAGGACTGGGTCTGCATCCTCTCTTTCTTCCTGATCAAAGTTACAAGCGCCAGATCATTCTCTCTCCTGGTCCAGGTCAAACACATCAGCAACCGGGACAAGGTTTCATGGTCACATAGCAGAACTAGAGGCAAGATCTCATCTGCCAAACAATCCAAATTCTGTTCCTGCTGCTGTCACTGAGATCCCACTGAGCTCAGGACTCAGCATGACCAGTGAGCCAGGGCTCTCAAACAGTTGTCAACACCCACAGAGTATGTGTTGCAAGGAAACAAGTGCATGGTCCTCAGAGGGAACAATTTTACTCTGCAAGACATTAGTGCCATCTCCTGCTCAGTCCAGAACTGGACCTCCAGAGATTCAAAGAGTCAAAGTGAGCAGTGCTACAGGACAGAGTTTGCTTTTCCTTCTTGCTCTGATTGGAGTACAGCAGATGGAAGGGATTGTCTGAGCAGCAATTTACAAGCCACCAGCTGGTTTGCCTGGCATTTTGGGGGTAGGGCCCAACAGACAGCTTCCAAGACACAAATATCCTGGTGACCATTGCAGCAAAGGGGAGAACCCATACGTACTTATACAGCTCCTTCCCCAGTCCTCCCTCTCCTAAAGTACTCATTGTTTTACATTGTGTTTGTCTTCTGGATTCTGTCATGCTTATTTTGAAGGGGAAATCTGTTGATATATGTCGTGTTACATGATCCATCGTAATTCCATCTAACGTAATCACAGACGTGAACCCACCAGGAGGTTTTATTTTACACTCAGCATGCAACTTTTTCTTTTTAGATGGCCAGAAGAGCTATTAAATGGATAGTTTGAGGGAAGCCTCCACATGATGGCTGGTATAAATTCATCTGTACTTAGAAAAGTATGTGCTTTGCAAACTATTATGCTGCAGGCTAACATTTGAGGATATCTATTGCAGACTTAAAAAGCAAACAAAAAACAAATTTGCAGTAGTCTGACAGGGTCTCCAATGTCGTCTTTTCATAAATCCTAAATGGCTATAGCAAACGTTTTGGAAACCAAAGCGAATTGTCTAAATTTTGATGCATTTTATATATAAATCATGTTTATTTGTATGTGTGGACTGGTTTTCCTGTTGACATCATTCCAGAATCATTGTCTGTTTCAGCTAAGAAATATTTCTAATATCTTCCTTATTTCCAAGAACTATATGTTAATGTATGTGCAAACACCAGTTCATCAGACTGAGGAAGATGTAGAAGGAAATACTGTGTTTATAAGGGCCACAGCTGTCTTTTCTTAGGTATCAAGAGGAGACAACTAAGCAATTTTGATAAAGAGTATGATGAGATCTGAAGAGAATTTACCCTAAGAGATGAGAATTTACTCATTTACCAAATTGAGAATTTACTCATTTTGCAGAAAAGTTGAGCAAAATGTTTATTGCTGTCTCCAAACTCATGCTACCATGAGGAACTTGTATAGCTTGTCTGGTATTTCTTTCCTACTAGGAACACAGTTTAATTCTCTGAGCTGACCTGCAATTTGAAAACAATAAATTATTTCTTTAATTTAGTGGCAGGTAGCTTGCCAAGTACCTTGATGAAAAAGTTGTTGTCCATTACCTACAACCAGTACAGTCCCTTTCTGTGTGTTACTTCAATGCTTTCAAATAGTGGGACAAAACTAGATTTTTTCCCCAGCCCTAACAGATTAAACTTCTTCATCTCCCAGTCTACAAACCCTGCCCCATACCATGAATCCATGCTTAGAACACTATACCAAACTCCTTACCACTGAAAGTTCCCAGGTCAGCCCACACACCTGCCCCTGCACTCTAGCCAGTCCTAGTCTCTCACTCACTCTCTTCAAGCATTTAATTCTTCCTTACTCGTCTATGCATCCCTCAGTCCCACAGGCCCTCTTCCTGACACCAGACCAACAGAAGGGAAGCTATCAAGCTGCTCTCTCCCCCAGCATGGACACTGCCTATGTGCCAAGGTCCTCAACAGAGGGGTCAGCAGTGGCCATGAACTAGCACAGGACAGGTGGTGGCTGGGTGCACAACTGGCCTGTGAAATGAGCTGACATGCTGCTTGTTTTCCTCGAACATACAGGTATAAATGATAGGTATATTGCAATTAAGAGATATAGATGAAGTTACAGTCAGCTTTGTGGTGAATAGAAACTCTAAAATACCATATACTCTTGATATAAGCACAGCAATTAAATTTTTAACTTGGTTCCAAGTTACCATCTTATCTCATTTGTGTTTACAGCTCTAACGGGAAATCAGTTTCCTGGGCCCAGAATGAGAAAAGCAGCCGAGGAGCACACCTTTGGCAGCGGTTGTCAGTCCACATCAACAAAAAAGAGAACCCCAACCAAACTGCAGTGATCAAGCCTTTTTCTAAAAGCACAGATAGTAGCCGGCACAGTAGCAGCGCTACATTTCCTGAGGCTAGTGCCAAAACGCTTTATGATGTTTCGGAAGCCGAAGAGCAATACCCAGCTCAGTACCGACCACAGACTCCCTCACCAATCAGCACTTTGAGCCACAGAACTGCCTCTGTCAGCCGAACAGAAGATGAAGCCCCCACCTTCCAGTCAGAACCTCCTCAGCGAAGCAGCTCCTCTCAAGGCTCCATCATGGAGCAGATCAGCAGCGTTGTTACTCGCTTCACAGCCAATATCAGTGAGCTGAACTCTATGATGCTTTCAACATCTGCTCCAGGGACAGCGGGGGCTGCTCCTCTCTGCTCTTCGTACCTGATTCCACGGGAAATCCAGCTTCCTACAACAATGACCACGCTTGCAGAGATCCAACCGCTTCCTGCCATTGAAGTCAATGGCTCTTCACAGGCTGCTAGGAAACCTTCAAATGACAGCATCAAAGAAGGCACTTCAGAGACCCCAACAGCCAAGCAAGATCTGGAGGAGTTGGTGGCTTTAACTCCTCCTTCTCCTTTTAGAGACTCCATTGATTCTGGAAGTGCATCTCCCAGCTCTCCAGCTTCTGAATCAGCTCTCTGTATGCCATCCTCCCCCAAATACGACACACTCCTCATCAGAGATTATACTCAAAGTTCTTCTTCATTGTGAATGTAGTTCAAGACGATGTTGGAGCTCAACAACTACAAGCAAGTAGTGAGGGGACAGCCAAGTCTTCAAGATCTCCAGTGTTTACGAAGACAGAGTGAGAGGCGTTGGGTCATCTTGTGAGGAATGGAAGGGAAGAAGAGGAATCACTTGAGAGGCGGAAACATCAGATTAATTATGCTGATTTAAAGACAAAATGACTCTTGGCAGATTATCGTGGCCTTAAAAAAACATGGGCTTTTCAGAAACACTGAATCTATTTTTGAGGGCTTATAAGGAGTCTGTTAATCCAGTTACATACCAAGTGCTTTGCTTTAGTATTACAATGAACTGTGTGTACAATATAGGGGACAGGGGGGAACTAGATTGTAAACAACTGTACAATGGTTTCTTTGTTTACTCTGATCCCTTGCCCAGAAGCGAACCTTGATCTTTTATCAAGAATAGAAGACCAAACATTGAATGTACATTTTCTAACAGACTCAAATCTGGGACCAACATGTCAAGCTTTCTCTTTTTTTTTTCTATGAAGATCACAAAAAGCAGTAATGTATGTTCCTACAAAACCTTTTGCTGAAGAATATTGTGTCTGTGATACGTTACACGTGGATAACACTAAGCTGAGGCTTTGCAGCGAGTGACTGCAATATGGAGGGCTTTACAAGTGACTTCTCAACCTACGCATTTGTTTATGAAATTCTCTTCTATCAGCATCAAATTTCAATTTGTTATCATTGGATTCACCTTCACAACAACAAAACCCAAGGAAGATCTCCTGACTATTTCACCATGTTGCCAACTAATATTGAAGTAGCAAAAAATATTTTCTGGAGTACTGTTTTGTAATTCCCTTACCAGGGCAAGTTGTTGAGATGAATATTATCTTTCTAGCAGCACTACCAAGCTACATAATAGCTGCACTCCCTAGAGAAATTAACACATTTTTATGGACATCTTCATGATAATGTTACCAGTTAAAATACTTATTCAGACTCCCATCTTTGCTTATAACAAACAGGTAAACGCCCTAAGGATTTTCTCCATCCTTTGAATGACAGAATTCTAGGATACCAATTTGGATTATGACAAATGCTAACTATCAGTGGGAAAGGTTGTCATAATCTTAATTAATATACACATATATACGGAAAAAACCCTGTGTCAAAGTCTGCTTAGAGGTGATTAAGCTACTCTTTAATAAGCAACAATTTTAAAATTTGTTTTGCTGCTGATACCTTGCAGCTACGAACAGTGACAAAAAATACATTCAAAGCAATACAGAGTAAAGGTTAAAACAAAGAAGACCTAATGAGATATGAACCAACAGAATCTTTGTTTCTTTGCAACTCACAGAAGAAACAAGGGGATTCCTCAAATTTTTTTCCTATATCAAAGTAGTACAGTTTAGTGCACTTCATACTGTCACAGCACTTTTTTAATACAGGCAGGGAAGAGTTTTAAAGTTTGAATAGTAGCTAAAAAATTTTTGATAGGTGTAGTTACATAGAACTTGTAAGTCAGACCCTAAACGCACACTGTATTTGCTCTCTTCTTCATGACATAGCTGTCCTCAGGTGCCAAACTTTTATGGGTTTGTTTTATTTTATTGAAGGATAGCATGACGTGATGAGTAATGTACTTCAAGTCAAAGCTGAGTTGATGTAGCCTTATATAGAAGACAGCCTCAAGGAAGGGAGCCTTGAAATAAGGCTGCTATATTTTATTTTCAAAACCTTTAGATTTTGTTTCTTTGAAAATAACAAATATTTTGTAATCAAAATTCATACCTCCTTTTTCTCCCCCCTGTTCAAAATAGCTATTTGATCAAATAAGTAAAAGATGAAAGCACATTCACATGTTTTAGCAAAGAGCATTTTCTATTCCTTTGGGATGCTTGTTTCACTATTATGTGTTGCGCCCCAATTTGCCGCTCAACAACATTTAAAAATGAAAAGTAATAGATGACTGAATCCAGACCAGCACCTCACAGAGGTATTCTAGTGACTCTAGAGTCAGGCAAATGTTATCCAATTGCAGTCTGGGCATGCTTGTCTTGTCAAGTACAGTCATTTATCAGCTTTGCCTATAGCATGAACAGGCAGGTCACAAAACAGCTCTACTCCAGAAGGCAGATCCCCACACTAAGGCATGACTGAAGGTCCTTGTTGCCCATATGCGGTTCTTGCATCCTCGCATGACTGATCAGCACAGACTCAGCTCTGTGCAGCTGCATGGTTCCCAAACTAGAGCTCAGTTTTGTCCTCTTGGTTCACAATTCTAGCATGTCTCATCATTCCCTAGCTGTCCATGTCATCAGGAGAAAGCATCTTCTGTCACAGGTTACAACCCACATTTAAGAGAAAAGCATGTCCAATCAGTCTGTGATACAAACATTCTTATTAGGGGAGTTTAGACCACTTAAATGTTGTTCATGGAAGACTTATATGATAACATTTGTCTTCCATCAGTGCAATATTGTTCTAATATACAATGTACTGAGATAACTAATGTGAATTTCGAAGGGATTCTATTACTACCTGTTCTCTTATACTTCAAACTATTGACCAATATTCTTACAAGAACATCCTCCACCTCAATCCTTCCCTAGAATTTTAGATCCCCTGTAGTCTTTTCTTATGGTGGTGGACAATTAATAGAATTGTATTACTGCTAAAATCTGTGGGTTTCACTGCACTGTGAAATAATCAACACTGGAAATAAGGATTATATGACAAATATAAAAATATTTCCTTAAATACAAAACTAGCAAAAAGGAGTGAAAAATAGTAACTGTCGAGCTCAGCATAAATATACCTCTTCTGCTCTCAAACTGCACCACAGCTATTGCTCAGAGCTTCCTGACAATGGTCATGTGTACTGTCATGACAATTTGGGTGGAGATGCACCATGTGCCCTGAATGCATGTTTCAAGAGCCTAAAACCCTAATGTTGTGCAACCCAAATTTTAAACACTTTTGTTCACTCTCACTTTTGGAGGAGTCTTGTGTCTTTTGCATATCTATCAGCCACAGCAGACATTTTAGTGACACAAGGAGCTATGGATGGACCCTGCTGAGGTAGTATGCCCTAGGAGTCAGTCTATTTTTCTTGAAAGATGGGCAACCTTAGAGGCATTTAAGGAAGGCAGAATCTGCTTCAATTGTGCAGACTGGAGCGCATCAATGTAATTTTTTATTACATGTTTGAATTTCAACAAAGGGAGGAAAGGTTTTGTGGAGAAGAAGGCAAAAACGGTGTAATGTCTGTAGTAATAATCCAAATGAGCCCAGTGGGAGATTTGCAAGACTGGAAAGTTCTTTGGGAGAAGCCAGTGGTTTTGACATAAGAGAAAAAAATTATGTAGACAGACATCATGACTTTGTTATTCTGTTTGTATGCTAGTCTTAGTTTAGGATATTAAGCTAGAGTGGCAAGGATTTTCCAACATAAATGCAAAAGTTACAATCATGAACACTTTTCAATCTAACTAAAGAATGTGCAAGTACCAACTCAATGGCTTGAAATTTGCCTTCCCATATAGTGCTGTTGACACAAAGGGAATTAAAGGATTTGAAACTACTGTCATTCTTGACCACATGGACCTCAAAAAAAAAAAATCTCTTATTTCTTTTGTGCTTGAGGCCAGCCCTAAAGAATGATGGTGTAATCACCTCTGGATCTATGCTTTTGAAATAAAGTGAGCCATTCTCAGGCCATTTGGAAAGGAGCCTTTGCAATACTGAAGAACTGTTTTTAAATAGTCTCAGAAGAATGATTGCATGACTTTGAAGATGTGCTTCCTTGTACTTCTATCTGAACATTTGGTGCCTAGACTCATGCAGATACCTTAGACCAGAGATTTTTAGACCACAGTCCACAAATCACTTGTTGATATTTCATGGGGCCTGTTCGATCACAAGGTGCTGGCTTCTTCCATTGATTTCCAGCTACAAAAGTGAGATAGAAACTAAATGCTAATTCAAAAACTGTTGTAAGTTCTAAACGCAAAAAAAAACCCAAAAAAAGTTATGTTAGTTTGCTTGGATGTTTATTCAGTTGCTGTGTCTGTAAAAGGAAAACTTTTGCTAAAAACTGAGAGAATAAGCTATCAAAAGAGAGTAAATGGGAAGCCCAGTCCATGACTCTTACTCTGGATGATAGAGCAGTTCCTCTGCAAATGTTTTTTTAGTGTGCAAGACCAAACTGAAAGACTACATAGTTGTGGGTGTAAGTTCTGTAAAGGAAAGTGTGCAACCTTGTTATTCTGCTTAATACATCATTTATGAGGTGAGAAGATAAAAGATGACAGCAACAGACAGCATAAAAAAGAGTTGGTTCCTTAGGGAAATCAGAGCACTATGCTCAATACTAACAATGTGACCACAAATTTTGTATTGTATTGGAGACCAGTGTCAGGTCTGGTTTGGCTGACCCCAAAAGAGAGACTTTGGAGCCTAAAGTTAGGATTTCAGTAGAATTTAATACCTACATTTTAAACTCAATTTTAAAACAACTATTCAAATGCCACCTTCCTCCAGCATCTAGCATAGTATGTCTGTGTATGCTCAGAACTAACCTGATTATCACACATCTAAGGATCTTTGTACCTAACTCATGTTAAAACCCATCAAGGATGCAGAAAATATGTGAGAGTACACAGAATGCACTGTACAGTTTCCTGGCTGGAAAGTGCTCCAATGACTCAGTGTTGAGATATCCTCTACTCATTTCCCCAGGGCAGCTTCACAGGACAGGAACAAATTCAAGAGTATTGCAGTGGAAAATGAACAGTGCAACCAGATAAGACATACACTCAATAAAATTATAGATCATATATTACCATTTAATATAAAATACTTTTAAAATTTCTGAAGCAGAGACAAGGTATTTTAATTTCAAAGAAGTAGAGGCAACTTTTTGTCTGTGCTACATATTGGCTAAAAAAAAAGTTAAATGCTTCCCTAAAAAACGTTTTTGTGACAGGAGGGAAGGATGTGCCCTTAGATAACTTCTTATCTGCAGAAATGTTGTCTTCCATCTGGAGTTCTCAGACCCCAGCATAGAAAGGAGAGATTGAATCCTCTTGGATAGGCGAAGGAATTAAACTTGAATTCCTTATTCTCTGAGACTGCAGAAAAAGGGACTTATTTAATTTTCCTCCAGCCACCTTTTACAAAGGTGACCTGGCCCATCTTTGAAACAAAATGTATAGATGTCTCCAGAAACTGATCCCAGAGGAAAATTAGCATTTTCTGCACATTGCATTTGCATACTGGCTCAAATAGAGTATTCCTAGACATCTCTTTCCTTGTTGTGCTGCTTTCTTGGGCACTAACTCTTCTCACAAACTCCACAGAAAGGCTAGATATTTAACAAAAGGTCCTGACCTCCACACTAGAGCAAAAAGCTATGTATTACACTGAATAATTTTAAGCGCTGAAGTCCTTAATCTATTTGGGTCAATGGAATCATTCCAGTTTAATATCCAAATAAAGATAATCAAAGTTGTATAGTGGCCACTGAAGTCTAGATTTGACTATTCGTTCTGCGGAGAATTATGATGACTGGATATTCTTCCCACTCTCTTTTGAATCAAACAGCAGATGGATTTTACTAGGTTCATTCCTGAAGCTAGGCTTGGTGAATAGGTCCTTCCTACCATTCATACTCTATCTGGTATCCCAATGGGGAAGTCATCCTCTAACTAAGCATGTTAAGGGATGTGAGTGAACATATCCAAAAATACCCCAAGAGGTCACAATTTTCTGCCATTTTAATGAAACTCCAAAAATGAAGTCAATACTCTCCATGAACAAGAAAATCATTCATCTGCTACCCATTTCAGTGTGCACTTAATCTAGTAAAGACTTACGTTGAATTACCTGAAATTTTTTTTTTGCAATGGTTTATTATTTTATCTTCAGTTCAAATATCTCAAATCACCACCAACAATTTTATACTGTGAAAAGGAAAAGAGATACAGGCCAGTGAAGCATAAAGGTAAGTAAAAAATTCATCTGGGTGATGAACTGGTGTATATGGCTGGTTTTGTCTCACCTGAGCAATGACAGTATTAACAAACAACAAATATTAAGTCACTCCAATCTGCCAAATGGGAACAAATATACTATGTATATTACATGTACTAATAGGATTATATGGCAGCTGCTGGTGGTATTTGTAATTAGAAATCTATATAGAATATAGATGTTTTAGAGAGATGGTGCCAATTCCAAAAGATTTATGTGGGCTACAAGTGCTTGTAATTATTTTTTTTAATTTGCTAATAACTTATGAAGAACTGGTTTCAAACATTCTGTGACCGTTTGTTCTTTTTTATGTTGTTGCTGCTTCTACTATTAAAACATAGAGAATGTAAAGTTATTATTTTGATGTGAACTGAAAAAGATTTTTCATAAAATTTAACATTTTTATCAGCTTTGGTTTGCTTTCTACCTGTACAAATGTAATTTATTTTAGCATTGAAGAATACACTTGCTTGTTTCTCAATTGTCTACATCATGTTATAGTTGGTGTTTATGTAGAGTCAGGTACTTTTTGAACAGTATTAAAAAGAATCTGTGATATGACTGAAAACTGGATTTTTTTTTTCTCCAGAACAATTACAGCTATGTTTTCAGTGCATTTTTCTACAAACCAGGTGTGCCTATGCACAAACCCTTGAATAACAATCTCTGTTTTACTCCTCCCTCTCTGTTACTTTAAAGGATTAAGTTAACATTAACGGTATCATAGTTACATAACATTCTAGTATAGTTTGATCTTTGTCTTTTGATGCACACACAATCTCATTGATGAGGCATATATAGATTTGAGAGAAAATAGTAAAATAATCTAGTCTTGAGCAACAGAAAACAAAGCTCTTACACTTGGAATCATATACCAAAACTTTATTTTTATAGATGTCCTAAGAAACTACTTTACTCCTGCAATTGGAGATTCACATCTAATCTTGAACTGCAAAAAAATATCAGAGGAAATTTTTTATGTCCTTTAACATTTGGTTTCTAGAGTTCTGCCTTTTTGACCACTAGGAATAAATGTCTTATCTCACATCTGGCTACATTCTGTTTCCAGCCAATAGATTTTGCTATCTTCCCCCCTACATGCTAAAAAAAAAAACAACCCCCAAAAATAAACAAACAAACAAAAAAGCCACAACAAAGCCACTACTCAATACACCCCAACCCATACAAAAAAGCAACCTAAAAATCCTCCCCAAAACCAAATAAAACCAAACCAAAAAACCAACCAAACAAACAACAAATAAACCCCACAGAACAAAACCAACTTTCTAGTTTGAAAATCCTCTCCCTCCCATTCCAAAATCTGGGGTTTGTAATAGTCTTAATATTCTTACATAGACTGGCATGAATTTGGAATAATTATACTGCATGCAGTGAAATGCAGAGTATGAACTGCAGCTCTCAGATAAAAGCCAATCATGCACATTATTTTCTAAACACATCTCTGGAGATACTGCTGAATCAGTTTATCTGCTGTTGACAAATTAAGGTGACTAATTCATAACACAATGGTAGGTAAAATGCCCAACTCTGGCTAAAAAACAGTGTGAATTCATATAATGTCTTTGAACCACCTACAACTCTACATCCCAAAGTTTATTCCTTCAGTGTAGAAATCCACAGCAACTAATTCAGCAAAATATACTGCTTTGTACCAAAAGAAGCATTGCAACTATTGCAATTTGAAGAGAAAGACTTTGAAAACTATATGCAACATCTTGTTCCATTGCAGAATATTTTTAAAGCAGTGTCTGGAACACTAGAACAAATTTGCTTTGTTTGCAAGAACAGTTAATTTATGCCATGCTCTGTGACCACCTCTCAGCCATGTTTCTTCTGAATTTCTGTTATCACTGCAGAATTATGACATTTAGAAACTAATAAACTAATAAATCCCATTCCAAATTAAATCACAAATCAATGTTTACATTGATTAAAAAGAGAGGGGCACTAATCTGTTATACACCTTCAGAACTATCAGGGCAATTAGTAATGAGAAAAGAAAAAGTTCAATTTCTTAAAAAGTTTGGAGTCTAATTTCTCTGTCTGTCTGGAGCTTTATCTTTCCTTCTCATTTGGTCCATAATTGCTATTTGATAGCGGAGAAGCCTTACTGCCAGTACTGCCCTCCTCAGCTAAACTAATACATGGACTGGGTGCTCCTCTCCTTCTTGCAGGAGTACCTTCTCTATCTGCTCACAGAACACTAGGAAAAGGGCTGGAATTTTAAGAACTGCAATCACCCTTTGTGTCCGTTCAGGGACTATTTATTAAATTTGTTTTCCTATTGTAGGAGTTTAAGACCAAATCACAGTGGAGAGCATGAGTTGTTTATAACTACAAAGGAAATGGATGAGCTTTCTTTTACATATACAGAGACATTTGTGGTGTATTAACATTCTTTCAGGGCAGTAGTTTCAAATCACCATCTGCTTTTTTTTGTTTGCTTGTAAACCAAGTGTTACAATTTAGTCAGTTTTTTAGACTAAAACAAAGCAATCAGCATGCTCACTATGATTCTTTTTAACAGGGATTCAAAACTTACCTCCACATAACTTACTTAACTTATGTAACTTCTTTCCAAATATTAGCAAATGAAAATCTTCACTGTTAAGGGTTTCCTGGGCTTTCTTACATATGCTGTGAATATACGTGTTATAGAACCACATAATTTTTTGTTTTGAAAAAGACCTCTAGGATCATCAAGTCCACATGTTAACCCAGCACTGTCAAACCCACCAGTAAATCTTATCCCCTTGACTCACATCCATGTGTATTTTTTAACATTTCCAGGGATGATGACTCCACCACATCCTGAGCAGCCTGTTTCAATGTTTGAAATACGTCCACATGTATATGGGGAGTGAGACATCAGATTTGTGCTTGTTGAGTGAGGTGAAGAGTGGGCTCAGGTGCTTGTCGCAAGATTGGTATGGTGTGTTACACACACACTGGGCTGGTTCTTGGCCCTCACAAGAGTAATTCCCAAAACCTGGTTCTCCTCTACTGATCACCTTCTGCCTAAGCCACTCCTGAGGTGCTCCAGAGCTTCCATTATAAATACTCTTAAACATGTGTATAAGCACCGAGGAAGTCAATTAATCTCAGCTTAAAAATCACTTTAGACTGATATTTAACTAACCATGTAGACACATCACTGATGAACCCAGAAAGGAAAATGCCCAGATGATATGGAATCCTAAAAATCTCAGTCTAAGACTGGGAGGATAAGATTTACTTCCAAGTAGAATATGAACAGTAATGGGGGCCCTGAATTTTAGATGTCAATGTCAAGCTTACAAAAGAAATTCCAATGAGGTAAAATATGAAAAGGAGATGGCCTGTAATCTATGTAGAAATAATAAAAGCAGCATATAGAATATTGAGGTAAATTAAGGAAGAAAAATAAGGAAAAGTAAACCAAAATGAAAAATACAAGACTGTATTAGAAGTGAGATTTTGCTGGGGGAATAATCATGAAATTGTAAATTTAGGAAACAATTAAAAGGCCAGCACAACTCTGGAGCTCCACCTGGAAGTACACCAGTCAAAAGTGCTAAATATCACACTGGCATAAAGCAGACTTTATGGATAGAAGAGCAGTAAAGAGCACGAAAGAAATAAAGATGTTACTGAGGTCACTGGATTTTCATGCTGGCGTCATGCCATAATCCTATCACGGTTATAAACTGTGTGAAATGACATTATTTCCTGACAGATTATTTTGTCCCATTTCCTCTTCTAAGTCGTTGTTATTTGATGACCAGCAAGATGCTGAACAGTTAGATATTTGGTAAAGGAAAATCTGGCACCAAGTTAGCGCAGCAGAATTGGAAAAAAAAAAACCAACAAAGACTTGCCATGCTCTTTGGTAAGACAAGGCTGGCCAGCACTGCCCATATGTGACTACCAAATATCAGAGAGTGTTCATCCAAACAGGCTTTACCAAGCTTCATCTTAAAGCAATATAACAGGGTGCCCTGGCTTGTGCCACTTACAGTTTATCCCGGCTGCCTCACAAATAGTCCTGGGAGGCTTGGTCCATTAGGACACAGAATAACAGGCTTCTGATTGCTCTACTGCTCCAAAGCAAACTGCATCTGCTCAGGCCAGGGAAAAGCACAACCATAGCCCAGTTATAACACAACATTCCTGTCTCCTGTGAATTAAAGCTCCCAACCACAAATGAAAATCCACAGCTGAGCACAGATACAGAGAACTCACATCTGATGCAAATACCCACAGAAAAAAAGGGAGTTCACTGGGCAATGACAGCTTGAATTCAGACCAAAAAGTGCACATTTCTTGTACCATACAGCAAAAATCTGCCTGTAGCTTTGTTAGAACAGTCTGAATGATGAAAGGAAAGAAATATAAAATTGCATAGAATAGTCCAGCGCTGCTGGACTTAGATGAAAATATAGGAATTACCTTTATTATACATCAGTTATCTGATGACAGACCATGGAATAGTGGGTTTTTAATTTCTTCATCATCCTTTCAGTACCCCAGTCATACAAGAAATACACATCACAGTAACTGACAGGGATTGTTCAATCATCTCCCACTGCATCAATAGCAGCTGTCTTCCAAATAGATTGGGAGATACAAGCAATGCATCAACACTGGCTCAGAAGGAGCACGAAGCCATCTGAAGGAAGAGAAACCTGTTATAAAAAAGAGGTAAAAAAGAGACTCAGATTACAGCAATATCAATCCTGAATAATTTCACTGAAAATACTGGTAATGAGTGTGAATGAGACTTATGAGTGTGTAGCAGATCAGGACCTGAGGTTGTGTTCAGGATGGCTGGCTTGTCATACTTCACAAATTTGTTTTTTCTTAGTATGTTTCCATAGCACAATTTTTCCAAGAAATGTGCATCTCTTGTTTACTAGAATTCTTTTTCCCAGCTTCTACATTTGATTATTTTCACTATTTTCTTGGCTTTGAATTTCCTCGAAAAATTATCTGCAAAAATCAGGGTACCTGAATTTCACTGAAAATCCCATTAAACCTTCTATTTGCATTATTTTAATCAATCCTTGGTAATTTTCTATTAGTACTGCCAATACTGGTTATTTTTTGCTTAAGCAAAACCACAGAAAAACAATTCCCAGCTCTAATTAAGCGAATGGGAATTCAGCCATAGAACTACTTAACCAGTGAGTAAGCCTGGAGTTCATTGTTAAGCCCTCTCTGTGCTGGAGCTGGTAACAGCCCATGTGCATCAGCAGGGGCACTGTTCTTGGCCAACAACTGCTGAAGGGGGTAATTTTCTGCAGATTGCATGCTCACAAAAATACATCTCCTGACTAGAGCTGGACTTCCTCCTGACTAATACACTGTTTTATTCTGCACCGATTACCTTTAATACTGTTTTCTAGGAGAATAAGTTCACTAGGATAGTCAAAGATTCATCATGCCAACCAATCTCAGTGTCAGGAAATGTTCCCATTAAATTTACTAGAATAGAACAGAATAGATATAAAGCCATGCTCTCTGTTTCAGGACTTACTTACATTTGAAACATGAAAAGAATCAGGATAGAACACTGAGTGTTCAACAGAACTGGATCAAAGATGAATGATCACTGTCTTGTCAAAATCTTTCTGAATTAAACAAATTTCATGCCTCATTTCTTCTGTCCTGTGAGAAGAGGGGAAGAGCTCCAATGCAGTATTCAAACTCAGCCCCAAGGATTTTTTGCTGCAGCTGCTGGGACATAAAACTGGCAGTCACCAGCACAACAATTGAATCCCATTCTCATCAGGGATAACAGTGTTTTCATTGCAGCTTTCAGGTTGTGGGAGGGTTAAAAACATGTTAGTAATTCCTAAAACCCCTGGCTCACTCATAAACACATACTTCCCTATATTTTATATGCTTTTTTCACTGAGGGTTTTGGTACACAACTGGTCAAGATTGCATTTTATGCAACCTTCAGCAAATAACCAGGGCTGGTCTTCCTTATAGCACTTTGTATTTTCCAAATTTGCCATTTATGCAAGCACTAGAATTGACTTTTTTATGATTTTTTTTTTACACTAGACAGCAGTGAAAATATTCTATTTGTTTAGTGCCTTTTGTTTTCCTGTCTGTCTTGACAGCTTTTTACCAGAGCAGGCCGCTACCTCTGATGCTGTATTTCTACAGCCAGTCATCTCATGCTGCACAGCACCTGACAGGCAAAGGATGTGACCTGCACTCGGAACCCAGGGTTTTTTCCTCTACCCACACATCAAACCAAAAGGCACAGAATAGGTCAAATGTAATTACGGTTTTTGTGACAAGGTTTCATTCTTAAAACATTTCAGTTTGTTAGTTGTCAATTCAGACTTGACAGATAATAAAATTTCTGGTATTCAAAGCCACCGTGATATTATCTATGACAACAGAGTTTGGTATTTTCAGTGGCTGATTGTATTCTCTGTAATAAATATATTTGCATGAGAACATAGATAGAAAAAGGAGATTCCTTAAGTGTTAGAGTTTTTAAAAGGACTGTTTACTTGTTCTGGTAGTATTTTAATACTTTTGTCTTCAAAAAGTTCCCTCAGTCATAAAGATGGAAAAGATAATGGGGTTTAGCTCATTTGTCTACAAGATCACTTCATTACTGCCATCAATACACAGAGTTCCCAAGTGGTAAAATGTACTCTTTCAAACATTCTTCCCTGAACATAAAGTTATATCACAAGTTTAAATCAGATACATGATCTGCTATGCATCAGCCAAAATACAGTAATTCAGCAAGCTGACTGGTGCATGACAAACCCCCCCCCACCCAAAAAAAGCAGAACAACCAAATTTCTTTCTTTCTAGCATTCCTTTTAACAAGAAAAAAGTCATTCTGTCTTTAAATATTCAACATTATGAACGCAAAAACTAAAGCTGACAAGGAGGAATCAAGTTCCAAATTATTGTCTGCTAAAAAGAAGAGGCTTCTGTTCCACTGTAAAAGGGACGAAAACATGGGGAAAAAGTATGACGAAAATGTGATATGCGACTTCTGCCTTTCTAATTCCATTAGCTGTGTTTCCACTTCTAAAAATGGTTACAACATTTTGATCTGCACTGATAGAGTTAGCACCACAAAATCTGAGTGAATAGGAGGCAGTGATAGTGCTTTATGCAGTGCAGCAAACTGAGGTCAACCCACGGTGGATAATTGAAGGCTGACCCCGAGCACATGCTGTGAGCCACCCCTCATACCTCTCACTCAGTGGGATTTAGCTAATTATTTCTATGACTTGTGAAAAGACAGTCTTGTTCAGTAATGGGTGAGGATTTAATAGTCAGCCTAAAAGGTCTGAAGCCATCTCATCCATCCTACTTCCTCAGCACAACTCCATTCAGTTTCAGCTCTGCTGGCAAAGTTTCTGACCCAGTGCAATAAATCTTACAGCTAAAACCTTAGCTTTGTCATTTCTACACTTCCTTTCTCAACTGCCACCTGGTTAAATATTTGGGACAAAAAAGGCCTCTAAAGAAAAACATTTTTGCAAAGCTCTTCCTGAGGGTTTTATTTCCAAATAGGGTTATTTAAGTACTATTTTTATTCCATCTAGCACAATCCTACTTCCAAATGTCAAAAATCCCTTTGGTGGAACAAGAATGGTACTGGCTGTCAGCTCTGTGGATTTTACTGTCTTGTCACATCAGAGATAATCCTATTATTTCTTCCTTGAACTTGCTTCATAAGGATGAAGAAAATGAAAAGCTATAAATCAAGAGATATAAAAATGAAATAAAACACACAACACATTATGGAGTGGAGAAACTTGCAAATATCAGCAAATTTTCAGGTGATACATTTCCTTTTAACCTGCTCAAGTCTTTTTATTCCCTATTACTTATTGGATGATCATTAGCTTCAGCACCTCCTCTGTGTTTCCATCAAACCTCTAATGAGATATAAGAGAGTAAGTTACTTCCCCCAAACCCTTTACAAAGTCTATGCAGAATAAAGAATTTAATTCATCCCAAATTTTAGGCAGCACACTTAACATCCCTTCTCTAACCCAAATAAATCAATAACACTTTGGCTCTTTTTGGTTGCTTGGAGCCAGCTAAAAATTATCACTGAATGCCCTACTAAAGGAGCAGATTTTTTCCCATTACACACTTCTAGAGCTGCCAATTTAAACTTTGCAAAGAAATACAGCAAAATCCTGTCAAAAGGACTATATCCTGATCAGCAGTTATTATGTCTCCCCTTTCATCTCCTTTTAGCTACTGTGATTGGTTTTGTGTACTAGAAATACTGCCCTTACCATTTCACAATTGAATAAATACTCCAGTCTCAATGCAAACACATATATGGGCAGATGAATCCTGGTAGATGTATTGTTTATCCATAGAATCATAGAAGGTTTTAGGTTGGAAAAGAAATCTAAGATTACCAAGTCCTACCATTAACCCAGCGCTGCTAAGCCCACCATGAAACCACGTGTTCAAGTGCCCCATACAAATACTTCCAGGCATGGTGATTCTACCATTTCCCTGGCCACCCTGTTCCAAACCCTGACTCCCCCTTTCATTGAAGCAATTTTTCCTAAGACCCAATCTAGACCTCTCCTGGCATAACTCCTCTTGTTGTATCACTTGTTACTTGTGATAAGAGGCTGACCCCTGCCTCACTACAACTTCCTTTCAGGTATTTGTAGAGAGCACCTACCATTATTCATCTATATCTACTCTTATTATGTCTCATATAAATGGTCCAGACATTCAAATCATAAAAATAAAACTTAAAAAACTTTGTACATTGTGCTTCACGTCTATCATGCTCCAGATTATTCCTCTCAGAAGACATTGCTGGTTATTATATGTTTTTCAGAGTGAATTAAAATACTTCTGCATTGTGCCCCCCATTTTTTCCCCTGCTTCTATGAAGTCATTACTGGCAAATGTAGACTGCTGTATGAACTGCTGCCCCATTTCAAATTGCATCAGCCACACTGAGTTAATGGACCATGTTTCAGCAGAGTGGGTGGGTGGCAAACCACACAGAGCTATTTAGCATTCAGGGAGCCTTTTCTTTCCTTCTTGTGTAAAACTGTTGCTTAAGCCTCTGCAGTGATCAAGAAGCAAGTGCCACTGGAACCTGTTTAGCCTACCTCTCTGGTACATCAGAAAAAACTTCAGGAAGGCCAGGGCAACAAAAAGATTACTTCACAGTTCTTCGCATAGCTGCTAATGCAGCAGAATGGGGCAAAGAAATCAAACAAAATTTAAAATTAAATAAAACTGAAAATGACTGCTGAGAAGAAAAACATCTCCACTGAAGAAAAACAAGATATAACGCTGTTCTGTTGACATTCTTTGTTCTCATCCATGACACTTATCAGGGGGATCCTGAATTGAGTTTGTAACTAGAGGAAATGGCAGAAAGCACCACTTAATTCACCAGAACTCTATTGATTTACACCAGCTGGGTAAGAGAGGAAGCGAGCTCAGTTTTGTTAACAACTCTAGTGAAAGGCAGCTTGGCTTTCCTTTCTTTCAAGACAGCTTGGCCAAAAAGACTGTAATACATAAATAGGAAAGTCAGGAAGAGAAATAGAAAGCTCACTCTGGGGAAGTGGTATATTCTCTGCTGTGAAGCAGAGCTGCATTTAGCACTTAGTCTCCTGCTGCTCACAGCACTGAGGTGTTTCTGTATCTGAGAAAGCTAAAACACCAGCCTGGGGACTGGCAGTAGTTCATCACAGGTACCACTGGATCCATCTGTGACTTTAGCAAACAGTTAAACATCATCTCACACCATGGTTTTCATCACACAGCTCATCTGGTATTGAAAAAGCCCTAGGTGTTTTATATCTAGGACAGATGAATCTGTGCCTCACTGCAGGTACACTGGTGATGCTGCCAAGAATTGCAGACACAACTCAGAAGATCACTTCCTTAAAATAAGGTGGGATTCTATCTCCCATTGCCAGCAACAAACACTGATGTCCAAGTAGCTTTGAAAACTGATCTTTGAGCATGTGGGAAATTTTCTGCCTTTTCTGCATCCACATGGGTTCATCTGAAAGAGATCCTCCCTCATTGAACAAAACAAGATGCCTAAACCTCAGCACTGAACTCCTATCCTCTATCACAACAACAAATACTTTATCAAGAAGCAGACCTTTCTCTTACCTACTGCATTTTCAGTTTCAAAATAATCCAAAAAATCTGCACAACACGAACAATCAAAAACATTTTCAGTGGAGGATTTATTCATGTGATGGCTTTTGCCTGGATCAGAAATGCATAGGTTCATCCATGGTAATATGATATCTCAGATCTTACTACCTCTACCTGCTGTTTTGCACGTGTACTATCACTTCCATCTTCAAAGCCTGAAAGAAAAAAGTGTTTTGAAAAATAACATAGGTAAGTCCCAGACCTCTAGTAATAAGAATAAAACTAAGAGAGAAATTGAAAGGGCCCCATTTTACTGCTTTTGGCTTTTTTGGAATTTCCAGAAGATAGAATATCAACATCAAGCAAGTTAAGGACCCAATCACAACTCCCGCCACATCAGATACTGTTTTCTTAGCTTTGGAGAACATCCTGTGATGCATGAAACAAGCAGAACATGCTGACTCACATATGTATTTTATTGATGTTGTCCTGTAGAGACTGTCAGGAAATTTGGAAATTTTATAGGAGTGTTCAAATATTGTATCTATTGATTATGATAAAATGTTAACTTATAGTACTATGTAACTATGTACCTAACACTAAGTTACTCTGCAACTATCATGGGTATTGTATGAAAATCATCTTGTTTTGATAAAAAGGTATGGTAGTTGAGGTTCAAGCTATCTTGAGGATTCAATTATCATTTTATTTTATTTTTTTTTTTATTCCTTGAAATTAATGCCTTCCATCCAAGAAATGTTTCCTTGTGTCATGACATTAATAATATTGTGTAGCAGAGAGACTTGACTGTGTCCATTCTCTAAAAAAGAAGACACTTATATAAGATTTCTGGTTCTGATTTTTTTTCCTACCATTAAAACAGAATGCAATTCTTCATTTCAGCTACTAGGCAACTAACAATTTTTGCAACAGTCATCAAAATTATTCAGACAGGAGGAAATCTAGTGAGGAGAGACATCAGATGGCTATTGCTTATTTAATGCTTTGCTTGCAAGTCAGGAGATACAAAGTAATTGAAAACAAGACTGAAAGTTTGTGATCATCCATTATATAGCATATGCTCTCATAAAATAATTCATAGGTGTTAGGAGAATCAGCAAAGTAACTGCTTGGTGGTTTAAATTAAAGGAATAGAGATGAGGAGCATGTTCTCCTGGGTTAAATATGCTTCACTGAGACTGTAAATCAAACATAATCAATAGCAAGAAACACTAGTGACAGGTTCTCAGGAGCCATAGAAGATTAATGTGAAAGAAGCAGTTTGGAAAGCCCTCCAGCTTGACACTTTAGAAGGTAGATTTTCATGAACATGGATTTTCAGATAGTTTTAGTTGCTGAAAGTTATGCAAAACCATTTTGGTTTGGCAGGACCAGACATTCAAGCAGCAGTCCATCACAGAGATTGCTAACCTCATAAAATTAATTCTGTGACAAAATCGACAGTAAGTGACATGATCAATTCTCTGCACAAAAGCACCAGCCTCAGGAAACTAGAAATTCTTCTTGTCTTCATTTCCAAATATGGGATGATCATATATTTACCTTTCTGTGAGATATTAGAAAGATGTTTGGAAAACATTCTGAATTATAAAAACACCTATATAATCACCAAACATGCTTGAGAATATAATGGTGTATTAACTATTATTTTACCACTCTGTTCTTGCTACAGGCAACCTGATGTAGCATCCAACATTTTAAGACCACTTAAGATTATCCGATCATAAAATCTAACCTGACTGCTACAGGCAACACATTTTTTCTCAGATTTTCTTATATTGGGACTGGGAATTTATTTGAAGAAAAACTATTGTCACTGTTAAAACAACTCATCCAATTATCAGAACTTCAGCTCTCGTGAAGTAATCACTTTCACAGACTCTGAATTATGTGTAGGCCTGAAAAAAAATATTTATGATAAGGAATAAAATCCTTTCTCATTCTGCAGCTGAAATTGTATTCTAGTCCACTACTGGGAAAGTGAAAATATATCATAATTTTGGGATTTATCATATTCCAGAGCAAGAATGAGTCTTAGAATACATTAGAATCAAGTGATAGTCTGGTTTAATTGATCTTTATTTATTTGAGTTGGAAATTTAAACAATGCCTGTGTGATTTCTATATAGTTGCTGTATAGTTGTGCACTCATTGTGGAACTTAGAATACCTCTGCCTGATGCTTCACTGGACATTTCAGTTAGTAGAAATGATCCATGGTTGTTGCTGGATAATTCTGATCATCCCTTCAGTCCTCTATGCCTCATTACACCACTCTGCATGGAGATAGGAGGGTCTATTTATTTCTCTTAGAAAGAACCTAGACAACTTGGTAGAGAGATTGTTCGGCTTTTGAATTGACAAAGTTGACTGAATTCTACAATTAAATCCCATATCTTGAGACTGACTGATTAAAGGCAAAGTAATAAAAGCTTGATAGCACTATCAAATATTTTAAAAATGTCAAAGGTGTGCAAGAGACACTGACCTCGTACCCAAGATTGTTTTACTGGGTGCCTTGTTTAGTCAGACATCAGGTTCGTTTTCAGTATGTGCTACAAAAAGTCATGGAATCACAGAAGTATAAAATGGTTCGGGTTTGAAGGGACCCTCAAGATCATATAATTCCACCTTCCTGCCATGGACAGGGACACCTTTCACTGGACCAGGTTTCTTAGGGTTCTGTGCCATCTAGCCTTGAATACTTCCAGGGATGGGGAGTCCACAAACCTGTTGCAGTGTCCCCATCATCCTGTCTTAATCTTGCTGAAATCCTGGTCTTCTACTTCTTGGTTAATATTCTGTTTGAGAAAGTTTAAAATATATCTTCAGATAGAAGTCACAGTCTCCACTGTTGCCTGATTTGTTTCTACTTCATCTGTTGTGTACTGCACAGTATTTGGACTTGGTTCTGCTTTGTGTTTTTATTTGATGTCATTCCCAGTGCACAAGTCTCCTTGGCAGCAATAGGCTGTCCATCATGTGAAACAGACAACCACAGAACTTGTCTGTGTTTTCTGATCCAACAGATGAGTCAACACTGCCTCTTCACTCCTGTCTGTGTTGCCATTCCATCAGTCACTTTACTATCTATGCCATCTTCATGTTGTTTTGTGAGTACACAAAACAGGACATTTTGTGCTCATGTTCCCATGTGGTGTCAAGCTGTTTAAATTCAGTGGCAGGTTCTATGACTCAGCGCTTCATTAGGATGGATGGGATATGCTGTCCCTGTTGTGCATGCCTTCAGCTTCTTGATGCCAGCTACAACCCACAGCAACAGATTTCTTTCTCATGGTAAAAATGCTACCAGTAAAAATCCCAGAACTCTGAATTTTCTCTAGGTGAGGGTGTTCCTCCATTTACAGTGACCACCTCGACAATCAAGATGAGATCACAGACTTTTTCACCCAGATGGTCTCGTTCAAAGATTACCAGAGGAATAGGAAGGTTTGTCATTCAATATACTGTGTGACTTTTATCCTAGGTGAATTTAGTGGAATTTCTTTAGTCATTCACGATAAGCTCTGCTTTCTTTCATATTGTATGTTAACTGTCTTCCCACCAGCGTGACACACTTGTACAATGTTACACTGCTATCATGCTCAGTGTTAAATTCTACAGGCACATTGCGACCTCTTTGTAAACCTTAAAGCTTCCCTCCAATCTGAAGGAATTGTTCTCATGAATGAGCCTAGGGACAGTTTGTGGAGTTTTAACTTTTGTTTGACCTCTGAATTTCCCCTTTGAAGCACACATTCTATTAAAATTTTGTCCAAGCTTACCATGATTTTTCCCCCTCTTCTCTCACACCAAGATTTTAGTTACACTACTAAACTAGTAACTAACCTGAAAGTTACTGAGCAATGAGCTTTATTGAAGATGCATTTTGCACTTGATGGTACTCTTTCATTTAATCCCTTATGAACTCCAAGGCAGTTTTAATGTTTATTGCTCTTTCCCTTTGTTTCTTCTACTAACAGCTTCAGGCTGCTTGTATTTTGTATGCCCTTTACTTGGCTATATTTTCTCCAATCTAAAATCACCTTCTATCATTTTTGTGGGTTAATATTACGGCTAACTGCACCATCTATCAGCAAACAAATTGCTCTTTGATATAAAAACAAATCATAAAAAGTAGCATCCTTCTTCTTCAGTGCCAAGAAAACCTTGGGATCTGGTAAGCTGGTAAGAAATGTTTTCCTGCTTGTAAGAAAGCAAGATTTCTTTCTTTTCCTTCCTTCCTTCCTTCCCAGCTGAAGGACAAGACAGCTAAAAGCTTAGTAAAGTCAAGTAAGGAAAAAAAATTAAACGCCTGGATAATAAATACAATTATAGTGTATTTCTTGGCTTTAATTAGGAATACATATTAATACACTGGTGAATAGTGATGGCAATGATTTCACAGCAATTTTTTCCCAGATTAACATCCGTGTAAGAAAAGTTAAGTTTGTATGGAAGTTGCAGTCTAGATAAGAGCAAAGCACTCTCATCCCTCAGGGATGCCTGTTTCACTGTTTTGGACCTTTTAAAGCTATTATAGCTACCAGTAACTGAGAGAGTGTATCATACACTCAGATCATCAGGCATTCAATATTCATCAATATCAAGATATACGAAAAGTACTGTGGTGCCAACAGTCTTGAAATTGATATCAAAAAGGGACAGTCAAAATTTGGAAGATGACCATAATTATTTACAAGAATCCATAGAAAAACAGAACTGAATATGCATGAAATGCCAATGTGATGTTTGGCCCAAGGTAAAGAGGAACCTAGTGAGTATGTGCTCTCAAAAATAAGTATGAGCTAAGTGTCCTGCAAAAAATAAACCCCTTTAAATACTACAGTTACTTAAAATTAATACAATATGTTTGGTAATTGCAATATCAGAATCAGAAATCACTTCTGCTATGGGGTGGGGGCATGGCTGTGTGCTCTACCATTCAAACCACATGCTCATGGAAAGTATCTACTGCAGGACAGTAAAGTCCAGTATCCAGGAAAGAGGCTTCATTAATTTTTGTATGGAAGACAGATTTCTGCAGCATATAGAAATACATTAGGTATTATAGCTTCTTTCATCTTTATGTATTATTGTGTTCCAGTCTCGGCTATTCCAGAATAATATATTCCAGATCTGTCACAGCCTTATTGCAATGGAGAAATTATCTACAATGCTGACCTATTATAACAGATGCTAGATGCAATCTCATGCATTTATGTAACATTTAAATGGATTTATTCAAATTGGTGAAAACCTCTCTTTAGTTCCTCCAAATAAAGAACCATTAACTGTTATATTGACAAAAACTTATAGACTCTTCTGTGCTAATGTATTCCATTCTCAGTCTGCAGAGTGAGAACATTTTCATAGCATTTCTTCACAGATTTAATTGTTGTAACTGCAGTGAGGGCTCTTATCATTCCTCTGCCAGAGATGAATATTGCTGCTAATCATGATGCAATTGGTGCAATTGTGCTTGGCTATGAATAGCAGAGGAGAAATCATGTTTGTGATGAGGTGGCCCTGAATTTAGTGAGGCCACTGTAAACAGAGGAGAAAAGGAGCAGCAGTAAGCCATTGTCATGGTTTAATCCCAGCTGGCACTCAGCCCCACACAGCCTCTTGCCCACTCTTTCACCACATCAGGATGGAAGAATAAAAGTAAAAAAACATGTGTATTGAGATAAAGAAAGGTTAATAGGGAAAGCAAAAGCCACACACACAAGCAAAGCAAAACAAGGAAGTCATTCATCTCTTTCCATGGGCAGGCAGGTGTTCAGCCATCCCCAGGAGAGCAGGGACCCACCACATGTAACAGTGAGTTGGGAAGACAAATGTCACCACCCTGAACCTCTTTCTTTTTCTTCTCCCTCCAGCTTTATCTGCTGAGCATGTCACCATGTGGTATGGAACATCCCTTCAATCAATTGGGCTGTGCCCCCTCTTTGTGCACCCCTAGCCTCCTTGCTGGTAGGGTGGGATGAGGAGAACAGGCCTTGACTCTGAGAATTGATCAACAGCAACTAAAACACCCTTGTATTATTAGCACTGTTTCCAGCACAAGCCTGAAACACAGCTCCAAAGCAGCCACTATGGAAAAAATTAACTCCAGCACAGTAGTAAAATAGGCAGATAAGAACCCAAATGTATGGGCAGCATCTCTGTAGAGAAGGCAGTCTGATGTCTCTCTGTCAAGAAAGCAGCATCACCAGGGTGCCACTTACACTTTTATTGGCAGCATCCCTGCTACAGATGCTGTTAGTCAGCTCTGCAGGGAGACCTTTTGCTGTTGTTCCTTTGTTCCCATGCACTGCACAGGGTTGGACAAACATAAGTGGAGGGATTATTCTCTATATTGTCTGTCCTAGAGGAAAACCATTCTTCTACAGGATCAGGAGTTCACGCCAGCGGCAGGGATTAAGTCTCCAAGACTGATACTTTGTGCCTTTCTCCCCATTTGCCACAATTATGGGCACAGCATGGTGCCTACATCAGTAGAACGTTAAGGATATAAGCATGATTACAGCATTTTTTTTATGTAAGGGAGAGGATAATTTCACTTATCTTCATAAAAACTAAAAGTCTTATTTCATTTGGACTCTATAGATCAGCAGTGCGAAGATACAACTACTTCCAAGAGGAAATTCATCCCCTCATCTTAGAAATTTACATCAGGACAGGAAAAGTTGTCCACAGATATCTCACACTCCATTTTTCCACATAACAGGTGAAATATATGACTTGAACTAAAGTCTCCTTTTTAAACTTCTAAAATCAAGTGAGGAGAATTACTTTTACTGTCAGTTTTCACTGGGAGGTAAATGTAGCCTTTCTGAAAATCTGACAGTAGCACCAATGGGAATGGAACTGATAACATATAAATCTGACTGCAATTCCCAAACCATTTAACTGCCAATTAGAAAGATTCAGTATTTTGCAGAGGAAAAAGAAATAACTCAGGTGACTGGATTGACTGCTTCATTGGTGAAGAGGACTCTGCAAAAGGAGAGAGAAGTGGATGATTTTTACCTTTAATTCAGCAAGTGATACAACCGTGTCTCCCATTATATCCTCACAGACAAACTAATGAAGTAAGGACTGCATAAGTACAGAGTCAGGTGGATTGAAAATTGGTTGAATTCTCGACTCAAAGGGTTGTGGTCATCAGTACAAAGTCCAACTGAAGAATAGTCAGCAGTGGTGCACCCTGGCAGTCTGTACTCAAGTCAGCACTGCCTAACAGCTTTATTTAGGATTGGTGGATGGGACAGGATGCACCAAGTCTGCAGGGAATATGATGTGGGAATAGGGCTTGATGCACCAGAGGCTAACATTTGAAGGGACCTTACAGGCTGGAGGATTGGGACAAGAAAAACCTCATGAAGTCCAAGAAAGGAAAATGTCAACTCTTGCTCCTGGTGAGAAATAACCCCAACCACGGCAAGGTGCGGCTGACAGCTGGACAGCAGCTGTGCAGAGAAGGACCAGGGAGTCCTCATGAACACCAGACTGAATATAAGCCAGTAACCAACCCTCACAGCAAAGGAGGTCAACAGACTTCTGGGCTGAATGGCACAGAGTGTTGCCAGCAGGTTGAGGGGGGTGATCCCTTCCCTCTGCTTGGCACTGGTAAGACATATCTGCAGTTCTGTGCTCATTTCTGGGCTTCCCAGTACAACAGATATGGACAAACTGGAGTGAGTTCAGGAAAGAGCCATGAAGATGTCTGAGACCTTTGGAAATCTCACATATGAGTAGAGGCTATGAGAGCTGTGGCTAATCAGGCCGGAAAAGAGAAAGCTCATGGGGAATCTTGACAATGTATAGAAATACCAGGGATGGAGGAAAAAGAAAGAGCCAAACCTTTCCCAACAACACTGAGCGATAGCACAAGACACAGAGGCCACAAACTCAAATACAGGAAATACTTGAATGGAAGAAACACCTCTTTCACACTGAGGGTGTCAAACAGTGGCACACTCTGCACACAGAGATGGTGGAGTGTCCATTGTTGAAAATTTTCAAAATGCATCAAGTCAAGATGTTGGGAAACCAGATTTAGCTGACCTTACTTTGAACAGGGGGACTAGGTGGTATCCAGACATGCCTTTCCATTTCAACTATTCTGTGATTTGAAGTTTGTAGAGTAGAAAAAAAATAAAGCCCTCTTTAGTCCTCACTTAAACCATATGCTTTGAGGTAAAAAACCTTGAAAGACACAACTCAGAATTTCTAAGAGAAATTAGTTTGACGGTTTTTAATTGCACTTCTAAACACTGTTGCACACACTGAGCAGCCAAGAAAGAACAATTTAGCTTGTGTGGTTCTTCAAGACTATTCACAAATGACTGCATCATTTGTATGCTCTATTGTCTTTGCTTGCCCTTAAGTCTTATATATAGTAAAATGTTCTTTAAACTGAATTATTTATGCAGGTTTTTCTTTCCTTTTCCCTTAAAAAGTTTTTTTTAAATCTTCTCCATAACATGTTGTTCTTCGTCATAAAAAGTCAGATGAAAAAATGTTTTTTGGGATTCTTGGTTAAGACCCGTCTCTGCCTTCCTACCTGTACCTTTGTTCTCTGTCTATCATGGATGCCTGCAGAACTAACACAATAGTTCCCACTGTCTTTTAACCACATAAGCTGGTTTGATCTGTTCTGACTCTGATGCACTTTGGACCTCACACCACTAGGAAGCCAACAGGACTGGATCTCTTACAGAAAGCAATTATTTTAACACCAATTATCCTCATTCTTGGTTTGATTTGATTGAGAAAAAAATTATTTTCTATAAATTTCCACTGTCTAAGTAGCTTGCTGATACTTCTCCAGAAGCCTATTTCTCTTTGTGTTTACTAGATCTCAGCAGTATATCCAAATCACTCTCTGCTTTTTGTTACCTGCAAGATGAGAAGTTTGGCTTTAGCTTTTCCAGCTGTCTTTGCTCAGAGCTTGCAGCAGTTGCAGCCAGGTGCAGTGGAAGGGAAGAGCTGTGTTTTGTCATTGCCTGCTCAAGGGTCTGAGCTATAGATATTTCTTGGACAAAGGAAGAAGCAGACAGTATTCTTCACAAAAAAATTATGTAGGGAAAAAAAATACAAAATTTTTTGGGCCCACTAATAATTTTGTTGAATTAGGTACCACAGAATTTTGTCCCATAATGCCTAGACTGTTCTGGTTCTTTGGAGTCATTTTACAGAGGAGCTCCAAACATCTGGAGCCTTTTGTTTTCACGAGATTTCCTTTAGTGACAGACCTGAAAATAGCTCATCAAGCTTAATGACAATGGGATAAGTTAAAATATAGTTTTAATGCCTCTTCTGAGATGCTTATGTCTATTTTGTAGCTGATAAATTCCCTGGGTAAAATTATACCCTTGGATAGGAAATGGCTATCACAAAAGCAATGGGAGTTTGACATGGCCATCAAGGGATTATAAATAGCCCTCAAGGAAAACAATATAAACATATTGCTTCCTCTACTGCTTGAATCCACTAATTAGGAAATCAGAATGTGATAGAAAAATGTTGATGGTGAGCAGATGCATTTGCTGAGTGATTACTGCAAGTCTGGTTACTAAAGTGAAAAAATATGGCAGAGCACTCAATATTTTGCCATGAACTTTAGAAGTCTATCAATTCTATGGAAGTCTCCACAAGTGTGGCAAACATTTTGCCAAAGGTCATATGGAACATTTTTTGTCTGACTTAGATGAAATACAGGTAACACACTGATCTCATTGGCACATCTCATTCTCCCCATCTGTCCTGTCTGCATGTTTTTCAGTATATTGTAAATTGTAAACAGTATATTGTAAATTTTTCAGGATGTTATTGAAGTGGCTGTAATTCCAGCACACCTGCACACCATACACAAGATTCACTAATTTTAGGTATCTGTGGTATAAGACAGTCACTCCAAATTAAATAGAACTGGTCTAGTCCTCCCACACAACTTGTAACTGAGGCGCACTAAAATTGAAGCTCATAATGAGCATGAACTTATCACTAACTTGCAGGTGATCTTTTTGTTCTCACATTGAAGTTGCTGAGAATTCTAAGCAAGCACCGAGTATCAGATCTGCCATAATGATGTAAAAGAGATGAGCTTAAGTTAAGACATTTAGATTAGAAAACCCTGCTCCAAAGCTAAAATCTCACCCATATTCATCAAATATGTCTTCGTAGTTTACTGCTTCTGAAGTCTTCTTGCTGTGTGCAATGACTCTTCAAAATTGCATAAGTCATCAAGCAATTTAAGAATATATGAAAAAGAGTGAGATTTATTTCCTTAAGTTGTCATAGACCCAATAAAATTGTGACAAATTGTCATTGGTTTTTATATTTATGCGCATTTCCTGATCTCTTGACAAGATACCTACCCCTCAAGATGACCTGGATTTTCTTTATTCCAATTCTGTGTTTTCCTTTTAAATTGAGTGTATACAGAAGCATATGAATGGAAAATCTAAAAATATTTCTCTGCAGCTGAAATATGAAGCATCAGAAAGTGAGTGCCTTGTATTCTTCCTCCCACTGGAACATGTCAGTATCCACATGGTCCTTGGAGTTGACACATGTGAGATTACCTCACTTTTATAAATTCTGTTGAATGGAATTATTGCTGTTTGTTTTGCTGAAAGACATAATAGCTGTAAACTTCCACAAAAATATCTGTCAAAGACAGTTGGAATATTTTGAACACCCGTGTTTTCTGTAGACTGGTGCTGTACTCATCAATGTGAATTAGGAGCATCTTTACAAGGCTTTGTGTCAGGTCTCTGAAACCAATTTTACAGTGAAATAAATCTGGCCTGTGTGCTGGTAATAAAATATACTGCAACTGAATGTATTTTATGTCAAAAGTTGGACACAATAATGAGTTACAGTCAATGCTTAGAGTTCAGTCATAGTGAGTCACCTCCCCAAGACTGAAAAATTAACTTCCCAACCAGTAACAACCAACGGGTCCTGATCTTTGTAGCCTCCAAAGAATGCAAGGGCACAGGGAACTTGTGAAATGTTCCACCTCATTGCATGCAGAGTGCAGTGGAAAATTAGTTCTACCTCTCACCATGAAGGTGAGACTGGAATAACCCTAAAAGTCCTAAACCAGAAGTTAGTAAGGTATCACCTTTCAGGAAAGAGGGTGATAAACAAGCACTTCTGTATACAATAGTCTCTTCAACTGATTGTTTCTGCATATTTGAAACAGGCATATTTAAGACCTTAGATGACATTAACTTGTAGAGGAAAAAAATAGTTGATATTTAAACCTATCTATGTCATTTGCTTTAGCAATAGGCCTCTTTTCTTTAAGAAAGAGTAAGATATTGTACTGGAAAAAAATGACTTAGGATAGAAGTCCTGTGTCCTCATAAGGTTTATCTATGATCTTTCATGTTTTCCTCTGTGCTTTTCCTTAGCTCTCTCGAGGTCAGATTTAAAACTGAATATTCCAGAGGAAAAAAAAAGAAAATAAATTAAATGAATGCTGTGTAATGAGATAGATTATCGAATTTGTCTAAAAAAGCATTTAATCCCAAACTGAAATCCTTTCTTCTCTAAAATACTTTGTTCTGCATACAGTGTTTTTTTATTGTCCTGAAAGCTCATCTACTTTGTAAATCAGTCAACTTTCTAGATGCCAGTGCCTTGCAAAAGTTATTTGCTGGATCAGAATTGGATGAAGCATGGGAAACTACTGACCTTCCTGAAAAAACAGATCTTGTCAGAAGTGGTTGGACTTTGAAGAATAGGTAGAATTAAAAATTGGATCTTTAGTTGACAGGGGGTATACTAAATTATTCCTTAGGGACTCTAAATGGAGCCAGTGCCTACTCAGTTCCAGAAAACAAGGTGAATGATCCATGCTCCCTGGCTCCCTCTGCCTCATTGCAATATAAAATCCACGTGCACCAGAAGCTTCCCTCTGGCAGCAGTTTATAGGTCTTTACTTATCTGTCTCACCTCCTTTTATTTAGGCTCACATCTTCACTTCCTTTAGAACTCTACAAGACCCCTTGTGTGTTCCAACATCTCACACACAGAACTGAAAGTGAGTTCACACAGAAAATTGAAACAGATTTTAGCAAGACAGGGTAACCTGCAAGATAGGGTAAAGGGTTTGGCCCAAGCTATTAACCAGCCACTTGCTTATACATAACAAACTCCTTTTGTTCTCTCTTCTCCCCATTTCCCAAACTTGTTCTTTTCTAGCCCATTTTCATCTCCCTTTCTCTAGCTCCCAGTTCTCCCAAATAAACAAAACCCCATGTTACTTTTCTATCTCAGTCCCATTTTTGCTACCTTTGTACCCCAATTTGGTATCTGTGATGCTGCTATCTCTATCATTTCAGCCACATGAGACACTGCTTGAAAGAGTTTTCTAGACCTTGCCACCTCAGCTCCCAGAGGTCCCCAGTACATCTCTAGATATATCAGTGGGATCTGGCTGCTTCTCACACAATTCCCCCTTAAACATCTGTAAAATTTGATTTTTAATCATTTTCTTAAATCCTTCACATTGTTACCCATGGTTTTTGCCATCTCCTCTGACTGCTAGTTGTTATACCCCACAGTTTCTCATGGTCTGTTCAACTAAGCCTCAGGCTGGGACCTAGCCTGCCCACCTTATCAGGGACATTTTTATTGAAAAAAAGTTAGTGTTGATCTTTAGAAATGAGACAGAGTCTGATGCAAGGTCATGAAGCTGTCTGACATCAGAAGATTAGATTTTATCTGCACTTTGTCCTTCTTAGGAGCAAGATTTAGAACTGACAAAAACACATGATGGAAACTGTTAAAAAAAGAAACATGAGTGAACAATAAGATCACTTAAAATTTGACCTTAAAACCACTGATTAGGGCTTCTCTTGTTCTTTCATTGTGTGTCACTTCTCTGTTCCTCCTCCCTCTGAATTGCGGTTGCAGGTCATGTGAAGACAGCTCTGAGACTCCTATTATCAGATAACCAGCACAGCCCCAGGCTTCAAAGTAAGGAAATTCTATTAATTTTATTTTTTCCTAAAATATTGATAGAGAAATTTTGTATCAGTATGTTCTGAGTGATTTCTTTCTACCACATCACTAATACCATGAACTGCATGTCTTTCCCAGACTAAATTATTTTTAAAAAATTTTAAAATCCTCCAAATGAACTTTCAGTTTGATTTAGCAGAAGTATGATTGAGTGAAATGTTTTTCTGCCTCATCCAGTGGTAGTAGGTTCAATAACCAAGAAATCAAATGTTCTATGCTGTTCATGGTTTGGCAACACATTTGCTGTAACAACTCTGCATCAGCCACGTAGGCTGCTAAAGAGCCTCTGGCCTCCTACTTCCTTATCTTAAATAACTGCTACTGTACTAAGGACATCAGAAAGACATGGCCTAGAATTTCCCTTGGAATAGTCCTTGGAATAACTCTGACTGGTGAGAAACATCCTGTATTTATTAGCACCATTTGCAGAGTTCAATTATAAGCAAAAAGCTCCTTGATGGAACAATTTGAAAACACCCTAGAAAAAGAAAGACACAGCCCCACAGGGTAAGGAACATCCATCCCACCCATCTTTATACTCTTAAGAGTAGATCTGTGAAGCTAAACAAGGAACACAAAAAAGCAAGCTGAATCACTGGACCTATATGCTGGCTCTCTCCTCCTTGGTTTCTTTTGTGCCATTCCAACCAGATGTCTCTATGAAATATCTGCAGCACAGAAAGCCAAATCTAAGCAGAGTGAAGATGGGTTAATAACAGGTGAATGATTTAGCAGTACAGTTTCATTTATGGACTCAAGGTGATCACATGTTGACGACAGTCAAAAAAGAGCTCTGAATTCTAGGATCTGAGATCCCACCTGATGGTTTCTTCTCCACTGACAAAGGATAGGAATGTGCTTTACAAACCTGTATGCCCAAGTATGGGTTATTTTCCCCACTGTATAAGAAGCCATCCCACACAAAGAGTTGAGATATTTGAACTCATTTAATATCTGTGTAGAGACGGGTGGTGGGTGATGAAGGCACAAAGTTGGCACACCTTCACCATGCTAAGTGCTCATTTTTATACATTTCCACTATTAAAAAAAGTAATCTCCTGTGTATGTAACAACTTAAATATACATCGGCTTTTCTTTCTCTGGTCTCTGTTTAAATATAAAGATACAGAGGACACTGATTTTACTGTGCATGCTCTAAGAGGAAGGAGCTTATGTGAATAAGCGGCAATGACAGTCTATCAGTGCGTGCTTTACTGAACCAATGAACACAAAGTTCAAGGAAAATTGTTCAGTTTGATTTACAGTGTTCTGTTCTTTCTTCGTGGGTCATGGCTCTTAGTTCCTGCAGGTTGGTTATTCCTACATTTTTAATACCTTCTTTTATTTGTCCTATACTACAGTGAATTTTTAACCTTTTCATGGTTCTTTATTCAACAAACCTACATACCTTATTCAAGCACACAAACCTATAGCATCCTACAGCCTGGCATCAATCCTGTTATCAGTAATGCACTGGCAAAAAAAAAAAGTAGAGATATCATCTTCTCTTCAGCAAATGGTTGTTCATCAAAACTAAAGGCAGTATATTACCTAGAACAGGCAAGCAACCACCTGCCAGCAGTGCTGCACAAGTTTTGTGACTTGGAATAAGCATAAGAAAGAAGCTGCTCCGTGTGAGTGTATGAGCAAGACCAGTGCAAGGGGCAGTAGAAAGCACTTGCAACATTTCTGTGAAAGCATGTTATAAGCACTTCCTGCTCGAAGCAGTGCCCTGCACATCAGCACTGTTCCAGAGGAAGTGGCTGCTGGCTGCTGGCCCCAGAGCTATGAATCAAGAGTTAATCATCCTCCTCAAGTCAGTCACAAGGCATTAAGCTGTGGTTTGAAAGCCTCAGCTCTGAGATCTTCTCTGAAACCTTGCTGCTAGTTACCTTATTGCCTTTGCCTATTTTGAAGTCATTTAAACTGAGCAGCAATATTTCTAGAACTAATATGTAATTAGTTCTACTACTCGTAAATGTAGAGTTTTTAGGATGCATGAATCACTTTTTTTTTTTCCCTTGGACAAAATCTACAAAACTATCTGAAAAAGGAATCCTAACATATTTATTACGTTGCTCTCTCGTTTCAGTTGCCCTTCCTATTTTCCCAGTTCATTACTAAACCCTCATTTTTCAAAGCTACTTTAACAAACCTTTGCTCTTTATTTTCTTTTATTTCAAGTGCTCCTTTCTCTGGTTTCTATTATTTTACACAGCAACAATCATCAATGTGCATGAAGGCAGCCATCAGGTTCCAAGAGACACTTTATTTGCAGCTAAACTTGTGTATTTGCCTGAAGCACTGGTGAATGAATATATTTCATTACCTTTTATGCTATCACTGTCAGAAGACAGCCAAGTGCTGCTTGAAAAACAAGTAGGCAACAGGTCAGGAAAATCCATGTACAGTATTGAGCAGAGCTGGCTAGTGGAGATGCCATGAACGCCTGCAGCTTGGCCATTCAGCTCTCACATTAAATGCTTGGTATTGTCTCTGCAAGGCAGAGGTAATGGCTTGGGCTCCAGCAGTGTCACTATGCTTTTGATAAATCCTTTTGAGAGATTCATCTCTCAAGTAACAGGTAGAGATCACATTCCCCTATAATTTCTCCCAGTTTGGGACCACCTATCAGAATATTTTTAGTTTCTCCCTTGATGAATTAAAATGTTAAAGCACTGTCCAGCTCCACCAATGGGGAACTTGCACACTCATACATGAGTTGTACAAGGTCACATGAGGAGCTCGTGGCATAGACAGACAGCATAGACAGACATCCTTCTCCCACTTCCTCCACCCATCCAAATTAGGATGACTTAATTATACATGAAGTTTCCATGGAAGCTGTGCCCTGCTAAACACATGGCAGGTGTTAGTGTAGTTCTTATTATTGTGAATGTGAATTGGCAGAGCACTCCAAAGCAGGATGAAATCGCTTGAGGTGTTACTCCAAATTGTTTTGCGAAAATGATTCTCTGTGCTATATTGCTGTACATATTATCTTAAAACGAAATCATTTTGTCATTACAGTCTTAGCTGGCAGCTCATTCTTTAGAAAAACCTGTGCTCATTCTGATTTTTTGAAATAAAACCAGTGACATCCCCAGCACAGGAAGGACATCAACCTCTTGGAGCAAGGAGGGCCACCAGGGTGATTGGAGGGATAGAGAACCTTTCCCAGCTGGAAAGGCTGATAGAACTGGGGCTGTTCAGCCTGGGAAAGAGAAGGCTTAGGGATGACCTAATTGCTGCCTTCCGGTACCTGAAAACATCCCACAGAAGAGATGGTGATGAACTTTTTACAAGAGCAGGCAGTAACAGAAAAAGGAGGAATTGATTCAAACTGAAAGAGAGTAGGTTTAGATTAGATATTAGGAAAAAACTCATTACTGTGAGAGTGGTGAGGCCCTGGTGCAGGCTGCCCAGAAAAGTTGTAAATAACCCAACCCTGAAAGTGTTCAGAGCTCGATTGTATAGAACTCTGAGAAATCTGGTTCAGTGAAACTTGTCCTGTTCATGGCAGCAGGATTGGAACTAGGTGATCTTGAAGATCCCTTCCAATGCAAGCCATTTTGTGATTCTAGAAATCTAGTTTAACTGAAAACAATCTTTCACAGGTGTACCCTGGGATCATGTTCTTGGTACCCTAGAAGTCAGCACAGCCCATAACTGTGATCTGGTTCCAGCTCCATGAGAAAAAGGTCCAGTAGCAAATCAGGCACTGAGACTCTCTCAGCAAGGCACATGAACCATAAGACCACACAGCCCTCTGTGAGGACGGTTAATCAGCAGGGCAGCAACCAGAAACTTCACACTTAATTGTTTGCACCAATACTCATGCTGTCTTTTGCTTCTGCAATAGGAATTTAAAAACTCACCAGACTGATGTTTCATATTCTCTGTGTACTGGTAAAAGTAAAAAGCATAGGAACATCCAGACCAAGGCAGTTTTACTGTACAAACACTATTTTTAACTATAAAATAAATTAAAAACACACAACCCAAAGAATCATTCACTATCAACCTTCATAACAGAAAAAGTGGAATCACTAGAAAGAAAAATAATGATTTAGGGAAGAGATTAATTATGTGCTTTCATGTACTACTAAAAAGAGTTCAGCTTTTCTAATGTAAATACCCCAGATTCTTCAAGTGCTTCATTTCTACATTCATAGCCTATCAAACACCCTGCCAAAATTCAGTCTGAAAGCCTTTTGTCAAGATTGTATGAAATCAGTTCAGAAGTTTTTAAGATGGTTTCAGAATTAGTTTAGGCGGTTTTTTCTGCATGCAAAAAAGAGAAAGGCAAAAGCCTTAGATGTATTCCTCATAGTGAGATTTTTTTACTCTGTGATAATGAGTGGTTCCAAGCCTCTGTTCTTCCCCACATACACGGCAAATGTTAACTTCACGTTAACCTAATAGACTTTGTTCAATCTGGCTGCTAGGTAACTACAGCTGCTTCTGACAAGGCGAGAAAACAAAAGAAGCAAATGCCACTGGATGAATTGTTCTGCTTTCAGCAGCAGCTCACTCCATCATCAGTGAGTGGTATTTTAAACCCCATGCACTCTGGTTTGCCCAAGACTTTGGAGCAGAGCTTGGCACTGTGCTCTGGTTTTGTGTTACTAGTGCCAGGCTTTCCTTGCAAAGGAGGGAGCAACAGGAGAGCTCAGCCCAGGTGAGCAACCCTTCAGACAGAGCCATGGGGAATTCTCTGCTCACATAAATATCAGTGTGCTTCTCAAAGGCTGCTCAGCAATGTGCCTGGAAATTCAGATATCAAGTACCATTCAGTACCACTTCAGCATTTTAGTGCTAGGCAATATTTTAAGGAGAAAAAAATGCATAACATTTTTATTGACTGCTTTAGGGAAACAAATCTCTCATATGCACTTCTTTCTTGAGAAGGGCCATTATATTGAACATTTAATCCATGGAAACATGTTTGGGTTCACATTTATCTGAAAGCTTTAAGCCATTCCTGAAGCTTGGGCTGCATGTTTTAATATGCAGTTGGATTATCTGAGCACTACACTTTCCTTGATGCTTGTGTCAAACCTTCTGTCCTGGGTGACCCACCCCTGCCCCTCCAGCCTCAGCCTGAGCTCATATGCCAGGCTGTGGTGGAGCAAGCCTGTGCTGTGTGTGTGCTGGGTGTGTGTATCACACACATCTGCCCTGCCAGTTCAGCTGAAACAGCAACAGTAACACCAGTGACATTCATCAGAGATCTCAGTTATACCTTCTTCCTTTCTTCTCCCACCTGTTATTGGTCCCAAATGTCTCTTTAAGTAATGAGATATCTGGGCATATCAGTTTGCCTGCAGGATCCAGATTCTGACAAGATATTAATAATCAATCTTCAAACTTCTTTGTGGGCTATGTCTAAAAACAAAATACTGGTCTTTCTTGTTCTGCCCTTATGAAATTTCCTGTTTTTCTTCATTTTGTGCATCATGAAACCAGTCTGACCTGGGCTCTGCTGACTGTCATGGACAGAGGTAGTGAGCTCTCTGCATGGGCACTCTAGGCAGAAGATGCAACCTAATCAACACCCCAAAGCCTCAACTGTGAGCTAGCAGCCAGCAAATTATAGATGACTGATAAAGAAGAAGTTGATCTAGTGTTGATAACACACATACATGTCTTCTGATTTTGTTTTTTTCATGCTTCCTTAAAAACAAAACTCAGGCCAAAGTTAGCAACTGCAAATAAGTGCATTGGAAACACTGAAGTGAATGCCACACTGGAGAACAAAAATAAATATATTGCAAAATTAGTCATGAGAAAGCCCTTAGTTTGCAATATGCATGTTTTTCTAGACAAGATCTTGCTTAATAAGTATGTGCCCAACTGGCTAAAAAATTTCCTTATGATCTTCCTAAAATGAAGGCGCATGCTGGGTTTCAGGGACTTTAGCTTTTAATGTCAATGATTAACAAATACTTCCAACTAGGCAAAGAGCAATCATAGGATTGTAAAAGTAATCCTGTTTGCTTAAATGCTCTAATACATTACACACACACACGAACTATATTTTTGGTACCTATGCTAACCTCCAGTTTGCAGTAGGACTTGCTCTCATTGCACACAGCAATGAAGGCTGTGGTTGTGGTCTGTGTTCAGCAGCTCTTCCAGGGGCAAGAAGGTGACTGCCTGGGAGAGAAGAGGATCTAAGTGAGAGAGGTAGACAAACTCTGGAGGTAGAGAAACAAGTAGCAAAGCAAGAATGAGCATGAGAGCAACAAACTTCACACTGAAAGAGAAGGCTGATTCCTTTGGCCTTACTGAAGCAAAGAAGAGATAAGATCACTTGATGTGGCTTTCATTGGACAGAAGTATCCTTTATTTTTATAAAAATTAAGCAAACAGCCAGATTCACTGTCTTCTGCTATAAAAGAGTCTTTGGAGATCCCAAAGCTGGGACTGCACTTTTTCTTTCCTGTGAATGGGAGAGGACAGCCTTGTAGCTGAAATATCACCCAAAGTGAGGGTTTGCAAAACTGCTGCATCAGCACTGCTAATCTCAGTACAAACCTCCCCTCTGGATATCTTTCTTTGCTTTACAACTATATCACATGGAGGTTTAACTTTTCTGTTCTTATCCACACAAAGCTGTGGATAAGAACTGTCACAGGAAAAAATCCTTGCAGTACAGAACTTACAATGTCCCCTCCACCCCAAAACTGCAGACCAACCAAAAAGCAAGGCATCACACACAGGGTAATCCCACTAGCCTGACAGGACACATCAGAAAACCTCCAGAGAGCTATGCTTCAAGGGCCAGATGGACACTTTTCTGGAGAGCAGTGGAGGAAGTTCGGGTGTCTGCTGTTTCCATTCCCAGTACTGGAGAAAGCACTCTCCTGTCCACAGGATGACAACAGTGAAAGAGACCTGATTGCTTTTCCATATCTTCAGGCAATTTCAGGACTGCTTAAAACTCACAGGTCTTCCTACAATCTCTTTCTGCATTCAATCTGTTGCTGCCCCACGGATATAAGGTAAAGAGATCACTGCAGCTCTAAATCAGGCAGGAATCATATGCCTCATGCCTTTGCAGGGGGCTAAGTAGAATGGTTTCATTGCCCCTTACAGCATCGCAGAAAGGTATTGGGCAAAACTTTTCCTGTGGTGTCCTCATGAAACCAGAGCCAAGGTCCCCATAGGAGTACATAGTGGGACAATGACAGACAATATTCAGACTGGATACTAGGAACAATTTTTTCACCACAAGGACAGTCAATCAGTGGGACAGGGCCCCAGAGTTTCTGAACACCCTGTTCTTGCAGGCTTTTAAGACTCAACTGCCTAAAGCCCTGAGCAACCTGATCTCATTCAAAGATGATTTGGCTTTGGTCAGGTTGCTGGAAGTGGAGATGTCCAAAGTCCTTCCCACTTTAACCTTTTCCATGATCCTACATATTTTGGAAATCTTCTTTTCCAAGGGAATGGAAGAGAAGTCCCCGAGTGCTGTTCATCAAAGACTGCAATCTCCCTGTCCATGCTGTGGCTCAGAAAGACAAGCTTCTCTGTGCATGGATATGGTCTCCTGCTCCTGCAGGAATCTATTGTCAGATTTTCATCTCTACCTGAAGAATGTTGAGGAGACCATAGTATTCAAGCAGAAAGCAGAGAAATCTCAGCTAAGATTTATTTTGTCTGATATATTTGGGAAGGAAAAGTGAACAAAGAGAAGTCAACTTAGTCCAAGTGGTCACAACCCTTAGAAGCAGTAACTTCAGCAGAAGCTTGCAGGAGACAACACAACCTCTCTCCTTGCTTCCTTGCTATAGAAACTCACTCCTCCCACACACAGCAAGAACTTTGGACAACAACTGCAAGAGGCACAGATGCATCCATATGCAAATGAGAATGCAAGTATAGCTCTGAGGTGGTGAATATAAATATGTTTAGCAACCAAGTGCTTCCTTGTATACATGTAACTCCTGAGGAGAGCTTGACTGTTCTTTAAAATTATCTTATCCAAAAACTATGGCATCAAAACAGTGCAAAACTCAGTGAGGAAAACCCAAACAAAGTTTCAAATAGCTGTTTCTGAAATATACGCTATCAGGCATTATGTTAATTTAAGTGAGAAATTACACTGTTTGGACGTGAACTAGACATTGCCTTGAATTAGGACCATTGGGTAGCCTGGTCGTCTTCTGGGGACATTCAACTTTTCAACCTTTTCTGGAAAAGGTTGGCCTATTCCTGTATTTGTGCTGTGCTGATAAATGGCAGACATCTTGTTTAAAAGTGAGATTAGATAACTGCAGTAAGGTCACAGGAGCAGAGGCAAAAGGGCATCCTTCAGCTGCTGCAGAGCTAAGCAGGGTGGCTGCAAGCCTGTGCCTGGGCCAGCTCCTGTGTCCTCCATGCATGTCCCCTGTGCTGGCTTGAAGCTACTGTTGACAGGAATTCAAGATGGTGACACCTCAGGCTGCAAGTCCTAGAGCTCTGGCAGAATGAGTATTGATGCTATTTTGGAAGCACTGCTTTGTTGCTACCTCCTTGAAGAGATGCTGATAGTGCCTTGAGGAAGGGCTAAAGACTACTGTGCAAATCCGAGGAGACAAGAGGTTTCCTCTCTTGAACAGAGAAGTGTTGCATTAATTCCAAATTATTCCAAATAACATTAAAATCTGAAAATGCCATTTCAAGAGGCACTCAGCACACAAAAGAAAGTTGTTTTCATTTTCTGTGATCAGAGTTTTTCAGCAAAGTTGTGGGCTACCTGGAGAGAATGTCTGATTTCTTACCGCTTTGGTGACCAGGAAATCAGATTGTAAAACCAGAAATGAGGTCTGCATCATTTAAGCAATATTTGGTTTAATCAGAACAAAAATCCCTATGCTTTGTTAAATGGTGTCACTATTCAGAAAGGGAAACACCATACTTGTGTATTAAAAACAGTCATGGCCTTGGAATCACTGTACTGAAATCATCATCAGTTGGGGTAACTACGAATAAAGTGATATTTGATGCAAGCCAAAAAGATGTTCCTGCCACTGTCTTTCAGAGGTTTCTGTGGTGGGAAGTATTTCAGGATTGTGTTAATGTATTCTGCGTTTTTAATTTCTCATGCAAGTATTCGTGTACTGTGGGGCAGAGTGAAAAGATGAATTTATACTGTATCTTAAACAGATGGGCCAGACTCTGCTCTAGATTGCAGATTCATGAATCTCTTTATACTTGTGTATAAAATGGAAGTCAGATGCAAAAAAGTGTACCAGGGTGTGGCTCAATGCTTCAGGCCTCATTCCTCTTCTCCCATCTCACTGCTGTTTTAGAAAATAAGGCAAGTGCAAATAAATGTAAATTCTCTACAAGATCATCACTGCACATGTCTTCAGAGACCACTGGGAGTTTCCAGTATGGGATGCCTTCTGAAGGCATCTCTACTGAATGTGGATCAACACAAGAATATTATCACTATAAAATCAGGTCTGCAGAGCTAAAATCTCGAAAAGCTACAGATTTTCACTCTTACAGAAACCTCCTTTTCCTGATTTGTAATATTCAAACTTACATGTTATCCAATTTAAAAAACACATTAAAAAATGCATTGTTTATAGTGCAACAGTACTTAGGAGTTGGACTCTGCTGGGGGAGGCCCTGTACAAAACCAAAATCAAGTGACAACTCCTAACCTTTGTCCTCTGTATCCCTGTGATTATTCATGTCCTAGACAAGATGAGAGGAAAACCAATGTCTTTATAAATAATTTGATGGATGAAAGTATGGGTGCTAACATCTTTGGAATGGGTCTTAATGTCTCTACTGGCTTTGTGCAGCTGGTTCATTACAGAGCCCCAACAGTTTGGCTCCTGAAACAGCCAAGTGGGCCTGCACAATCCTGAACTTCTAAACTTTGGGGTAAAATAGTAGGTTCAAGAGGGGAATATGTGGTAGGCAGTTCAGGAAGGCTGTACCTCCCAAGCACCTCAGCAATGGGGAAAGGAAGAGGGCAACATGCAGCAGGGAGTTTGGGATAAAAGGAGGCTGCGCCCTCTGAAACCTCAAGAGAGAAAAACCCACAGGTGTGGGCCCCAGAGGACTCTCTGCCTTTGTTTAAATAAAGTTGCAGGACTCCTCTGTCTCGTTTTTGGACATAAACCTCAGGTGTTTGTGGATTTTCCTGTCAAAGACAATAACTAGAGATAATAGATGGGGACTACAAACAAAGACATAGTGGGAAACTGTCCCTCAGTTTCTTACCCAAAGTGGTGTGAAGCAATCCTAAAGTTAATGCAAGCCCTGCAGCTCTGTAATAGGGCTGATATTGCTTCCAATAAAGCAAAAATTGCTTGCAAGAGGGAGCAATATAAGGAGAATCAAAGCAGAAATGAGAAGAAAACTAGAACAACAAGATGAAGAAAAATCCACAAACCAAACAAACAAACAAAAAGCAAAACAAAATTCACAAGGCAGAAGAGGGAAAAAACCCAGAGATCGTAGTTTTATAATTTTTAAGGTTCAAAATGATGCTGTGACATATAACTCCAACTGCTGGAAAAAATTATATGAAAAATTCCTAATTTTTGCTTTTTTTTCTAAAAGAGTGGATCAAAAAAAGGCAGAGGTGTATCTCAGTGAGGGTAGCACATCTGCTTTGTGGTGACTAACACATCTCTGCTGCACTAGGGATAAGTGAGGGTCTACAGCACTTCCCCCACTTTTGACATGGTACCAACTTCCACCTCCTGAACTGGCTCACACCTGACATGATTCGGAAAACGGGCTCAAATTTGGAGAACTGGAGCCTCCTCTGCCCCATCCCTGCCTCCTCCTGACTAATCAGCAATGTTGATTTTAACAGACGGGCTTCTTGTGCTTATGTGCTGTATTTTTTGTTTATGATGACTTCAGAGCAAATCACCTTTGACTCCTGTTACCTCAAGCCATATAATGCAGATGTGCTAATTCAGAATTTTGCAACTCAATGCATTTTTTTGCATGCACTTTTGTATTTATAAAAGTTAAAGCACCCCTACTCATATGGGTACTGTGCAAAACCATGTGTATTGTGATTGCCAAGAATCTTGTGTGTGCACTGTGTTCCAAAGACTTCTGTGGCACAAATTCAGAGCACTGGCATGTATTAAAATGACTGACATCTCAACATAGGTGGAAATTTCTTTTAACTATGTCAGACATAATATTTTGGTTGATATTTTAGAAAATACATTTAGATAATATGGGACCATTTTCTTTTTTTGCAAGAAACATGAATGAATATTCACTGAATGGCTTCCTGCAAGTGTATTTGAAGCTAAAAAATCTCATGTTTAAAGATGAGACAGACTCACGACAACTGAGTGGCTTTACAGATTAAAAACAGAAGCAGCAGATTCTGACACTCCATTTATTCTCTTAAACACGAACTCAGTTAAGATTTTCCCTGAAGAGAAAATTTGGTCCCTTTAAAGGAAAAAAAAAAATCAGCTATTGAATAACAGAAATGAATAGCCTACTCTGATTTTCTTAGTTAGCAGCATTCAGAAAATAGGCAATTTTAAACCCAGTGGCACAAGTTAGTGTGATTCTTTAGGTTCCCAGTTTGGGAAACAGTGGGAAAAGAAAGAAAGAGGCTCTTTCAAAGGATAATTCAAAACAGGAGCCTAAATTAGGCGATTTGCTCTTCATTTGTTTTACATACTTGCTGAGTTTAAAGCCTGGAGATGTGTCTTTGGGTCACTGAGCTCAGACTGGGCTCCAAACAGCTCCCTGCAATCCTCCTAAAACATGGCATTCCAAGTTTTCCCCCTTTCTTTAGGATAACCCAACAGCTTTCTGGTTAGGAACTGCTTTCTGATTTCCAAACTGAATTTTGACCTGGCCAGTATGTGCCCATCTGCTGCTCTGCCAGTAGTCATTTGGCTTCAGGTTACACATGTCCTTGTCTCTGGTGTTACCTCCTCCAGTGCAGTAACAGCCAGCAATGTTGTATCCTGCATTTCGTAATTGCCTGGATGCAGGGAGTGGCTGGCAGAGCTGATAATAGACTCCTTCATCCCCTGTAAATGGAGACAAGCAAAGTGCACTTACAAAACCTGCAATTTGGATTGAAGTCTGATTGCATCTGTGTCTCAAAAGAGCTAAGGAACACTCTCAGATAAGAAGCTTTTTAATTTCATATGTAAAACAAGGTGAAAGAGAAAGAGCAGAAGACAGACTGGGTTTTTTTGTGACCTGGTAACAAATGAGTGAAAAACAATTACAAAATTAAATTAGTGATAAACAGGAAGACAGCGACAAAAAGTTTTCTGGGAGATAACATTACATTTCATCCCTGCCAGACTTCAGGTCTGATCAAAAAAGTGTAATATTTTGAGTTGCCAGCATTTCAGAAAAAAGTGCTACAAACTGACAAGCACTTGCCACACTTTAAAATGCGCTGATTGTATAATCCTCAGGCATCTTGGAGTAAGAAGGAAATAAATAAAAGGAAAAAAAAAGAAAATAAAAATATTCAGTGTTTGTTTTCAAAACTCAGTGTGGAAAAGCAATACTAAATACTTGTCATATGCACAGGGTTCTTTGGTACACACATAGTTTAACTGGCATTTAACTTGGCAGTCACACCATGAAGTCGCACCAGTCAGTTGCAATAGGTCTGCACCCCGCAGACCTATTTCAAAATTAGGCAAGGACTTCAGCTGCATTATAGATAGCAATATTAAAAAGGATGGCTGCTAAGCATTTCTGATCACAAATATGTTTTGGTTTTCACCCTTCCTCAAATAGGAGCTTAGCTGATCCAACCCTGGAGTTTCTCATGGCTTACAGGCAGCAATACATAGCAATAAACAAAGAATAGGGAGGTTTTGAGTGGGAGCTTACCTTGTTTTGTCTCACTTTAGCAATTGATAGAGAAATTATGTTTGACTGTCTGCAGTTCCCCAGCTCCTACTGGGCAGTAACAGCCTGTGGTGCATTGGAAATACCTTGTTACCTGCCAAGTACACAGTGCACCCACCTTGCTGCACAGAGCGTGTCCTTGTCCCTGACTTCTGCAGTTCTCAGCTGGCAGAGCGAGCACTAAATCAGCTTCTGGGCGCTATGACCACACCTTGCATGGCCACGATTGAGGCAGCACTCAAACTCCATGGCACAAAACTGAGTTGGCTTTGCAATGGACAGCAGAGCACCCCCCAAGAGCTGGGACATAAACCTCACCTCGAGGGTGCACTGAATGGATGACCTTTTTGCCTGGAATAGGAAAAACCATGTGTGACAGTGGTCACAAGGGTTCTTGGTTGAGGGAAGAGATGACAATGTTGACTCCATGTTCAGGAGGCTTGATTTATTATTTTATGATATATATATATAACTATACTAAAAAGAAATAGAAGGAAAGGTTTTCTCAGAAGGCTAAGCTAAGAATAGAATAGAATGATAACAAAAACAGCTCCTTCGGATTCTGTCCGAGATAGCTTGGCCCTTGATTGGCCATTAATTACACACATCCAAGATGGGCCAATCATAGACAGACCTGCTGCATTCCACAGCAGCAGATAACAATTGTTTACATCTTGTTGCTGAAACTTCTCAGCTTCAGCAGGCAAAATCCTGAGAGAGGAGTTTTCATAAAAGAAATGTCTGTGACAGAGTTGTTGTACCTAAATAAGTGATTTTAGCAAAATGCTGACTTGCATCTCAGAATAAGAAAACCTGCCAGAAGACTGGGAGAAATGGTTAGATCATTAATTAATTACTCCTGTTATGGAGGGTAGTTCAGTTCCACTACTGTTATGGTAGTGAAAGAGATCCTGAAAGAGATCCTGATCCTGCTGTTCCCCTCCTGCTTCTGCCTTCCATTGTGCTCAGGGATTATCTAGATATGAGTTCAGTGATCTGACGCAATAGAAAAATCCTATTTTTCTCCTTCTCTTTTTTTCTGTGAGAGTATGCTACTTTTTTTTGTCTCATCACCTTGCTTGCCTGTGACTGCTCAGTCTCTGGCTTTGATGCCACAAAAGTACCTGCTGGGTCTGATGGAAGACGTAGGAAGAGGCAGAGCAGGACTGTTTTTTGCATTGGCAGCCTGCAATTATACCAGCTAAAGCTGAACATCAAATTGCAAACACACACCAGGAAAGGGAAATGAGTTACCATTTTAATTGTTTGCCTATTTGAAAGTCAACTGGAAATCCTAAGTATAATGGATTTTCTTATTTTATTTCAACATGATACAGCTACATTGCCATAGGAATTTCTACTATTTGTGTCCATTCAATTTCCCATCTGATCTACACATTGTAAAGTCAACTTCCAGGACACGAAATTAATTTAACTTCTCTATATTTTGTTTCCACTTCCTAACAGTAGAAATAATAGTGTTTTGCTATGAGATGTGCAGTTATTTAATTATTTCAGGTTTGCAAAATCCTTTACCCTTTGAAGATTAAAAATGCTTATACCTACCAAGCACTCAGACAGAAAAGCTGTTCATTTATGAGATGAGATATTTCTGAAAAATGGTATTTCTTTCAGATAAGGCACCTCTGAGAAGGTCACTTAAATTTTTTTCATCTTCTTCATCTTCTTTCAGTGAACCACGGGGCTGGAGGACTCTCCAAGAGGTCACTATCTATTCAATACCAGTTTATGTTTTCCAGTACATGCATGATGTGCTATGGGGTGATGCTTGTGGACTCTCAGCAGTTCTCTCACATCTTTCTGCAAGGGACTACTCCAAACCCTTCCAGCTGACACCTTCTTGATTCCCCAATGCTGTAATATTCTACACTTCTAAATACCTGACAGAAAGAAGATTTTTAAGGTCAAGTTTCTTTATATTTAAATTTGCTTATTACATTCCTGGCAATTTTGAAGATAATAGGATTTTCATGTTGATTTTAATTACAGTGACATTTCCTGTTACTCTACCCTAATTGGAACATTATCTAGATATTTCAATAGTGTCTTAACCAACATGGAATTAACACTGTTGTTTTAACAGTCATTATAATAACCAAAGCAATAGTTTCCAGGAAGATTTCAATAATTTTCCTAAGTTTTTAAATAGGAGAAAAAACCAACTATTTAAATTATAGTATGTTTTTCCAGGAACAAAGCACTTATATCTGTGCACACAAGCACATATACACACAGGCTATGCAGACAAGTATTCTGTGTATCATCTTTCAGAAAAAGTTGGCAGAAAAAAAGTCCTAAGTGGACAAAAAGCCAGGTAAACTAACTGAAAGGTGATATTTATGTTTGACATATAGAATCGGATTCCACTATGATTTTCAACTTTGCAGTATGCTGTGGAAAAAAAAGCCAAACTCTGCTGACATCCTTCTAATTTGGGTGCTTCCACAGCAATTGCAGCAAACAGAGTCTCTTTTCCCCTACATCCAACTATTCCCATCTCTGTGCTTCAGCGCAGGATGGTCTTCCAGGTGGAAACTAACACAACCTTTTGCCCACTAGAACCAGTGAAGAAAATAATTTTAAAAAACACCAAAAGAATATGAGGAAATACATGGTTGTTTCTAAAAAGGAAAAGTTAATAGAATTAATCAACACTCTTTTTGTTTGTTTTATTACTAATTCCTGCACCAAAATAAATAATGAATTCCCAGAAAAACCTTCAAAACCAACTTTCTGAAAAAAAAAAAACATTTTCCAGACAGCTGCAAACTTCAGTTGTTAATTTAGATTCCCTAGACAAAGTGCTGTACAACAAGCTGTACATGTACATCACGCTCATTCTGTTCACAAAATTAACTACAATAGTTGCTAGAAACTGCTTGATTTGTTCTGCAGAGTGTCTTCCCTTAAAACACTGTTAGTTTATAGTTGCAACAGATGAATACATATTATCTACCCACCTCCCAGAAACAGCCAGAAACAATTTCACTGTGAAGTAAACAGGATGTGCTCAATCATGCATAGAAGTATATACTGCTAAACTGGTGTAAGTACTCTGCTGTAAAACAAAATAGTCAAATTTTATAGTGAGATAGTGATCATTTATTATTAATGCTCTGAAAAATAAGTCTTTGAGTACACCTTTTAACTTTCTAAAGGCATATAAGTAGGACATTGCTCTTGCAAAGCCACCTGCAGAACAGCACCTACTGTCTCAGTAAGGAGTAATTTCAGAGCCTACACAGGACCAAGCAAATGCTCATATTCTCACATCTTTCCAAAGCAAGAAAAGGAATAAGCAGTCCTCAGTTAAGTTTAGGCTCCAATTTTTATTTTTTTTTAATTACTCCCATTATACTGTGCTAATAGCTTCATCAGAGGTAGGGATGGTGACACACACCAATGAAAATGCAGCAGGGTTTGTAAGGAGATATCATTTTTTTGTTAGACAGATACATGGGTAGCTCTTGTGCACAAGGATCCTTTTTCTTTAATTTTTTTCACCCTAAAATCAGCTTTCTGTGAACCACTCCAGGAATGTAATCTTTATGTTTTCCCCTGTAAAATGCATGGCTGACTATCACCCTGGTCATGGTTAGCTCCCAGATTGGGGAACTGACTTGACTGAATAACAACCACCCCTGGGACTTCTGCTCCCAGGATTCTCTTCAGCCAGTTCATTTCCCACAGCACTTCACTATCCACTCACACACCACTTCTGCTTGTAGAGACAGTGATAAGTCAAAGTGGCCAGGACTGAGTCTTGAAGTAAAAGGTTTATTTGTCATTATTCACCAAAATTCTTTTTACAAGCATTGAACATATGGTTAGCCCGTCTTGTCACATGTTGACACTGAAGGAAAATCCACCTTTTCCCCAT
>NW_005054302.1:12554421-12556810 GCF_000277835.1 Geospiza fortis
CTTTGCTGTGCTGATTCAACTCTCTAATCTGGCAGAAAGCTATTCACCTTTTGGAGGGAAGATTTTCACTGTTTATTTTTGAGGGGTTCCCCCCACCCTGTGACAGTGACTTCAATTACCTTACAAATGAGACCAGTGCATACCATAGCTATCAGGAGGTTAGTAGGCCAACCACTCCCCTTGGGAGGGGTTTATTATATGATGGTTTATTGGGGACAATAAACCATCATACTGACTTGGTCACTCCTTATCTAACTCTCCTCGGGAGCTTTGTAAAACACTGACAAAACACAGTTTTAGGGAGTCTTATAAGTGGCAAAATTTTGGCTTCAACAAAGCAGCAGCAGCATGACAAAGAACAAGTCTGCCACCAAACACAGATGTCCCATCTGATGTGTGTTACACACAGGGTGATAGTAATTTAAGGCTGTATTTCACTGACAAATCCAGATATGCCAGTGCATTGGAGCAAGGAAGACTTTTTTTCTCATGGAAACAATTAGCTTAGGATTGCTATTGGAGAGAAGGCACAGGGAGTGCCTTTACCTTACACAGGTGAAATAAGTTACAGATGAAGAGTAGAAGTGGAGTGAACTCAACAGGTCAGACTGAACCATCTCTGCCTGGTCACAATGACCATGGTACAACCTCATTGCATAAAATACACCTCTGTTTTCTAAAATCTATTGTTACTCTAAGGCAATTACAGAGAAACCCATATGGTTTTGTGCAATAAGAGCCTGCAGTGGCCACAATTTGAAACTGAAAATTGAGACTCAAAGCACTGCAGAATGCAGAGGCAGGATCATCCAACCAGTGTCATGGGGATGAGATAAAGATACCACAGACCTTTTCAGATCCTGCACATAAAACCAGAAGAACAGTAACAGAGGCTTTTTTCCTAAGGTCATGGGGAATTTTTGGGCTGATCTCTGAAAATGTGGAGCCAGAAGAAAAAAAAAATCATTGTTAAAGAAAGGAGATAGGATGATATAGCCACATCTGTTTAGAGAGGCTTGATCAGGAGCAGTAAGGTGCATGCACTTGTATGGCATGACCAGCAAAATGTCCAGCTTGTATGTCATGTCCAGCTACCCTTGCAAAAAAACTAACCTAGAACTATGTTTTTTAATACCAAAGCACTACTGGATAACAGAATCTTAGTGAACAGAAACAGCATTTGTTTGGAACACAGAGGAAATTCTGCTTCTCCAATTAAGCCAGTGCTTTAGAATCCTCAAAACACTGTCTTAAACAAGAGCTTTTATCTCTTTGCTGGTATGAGTAAGAGCATCTATCAGCTGGTTGCTCTAAGAATCAGCAGTAAAATGTCAAATTAATCCTTCCCCAAAAGGCTGAGAAGATGGCATAAAAAGAATGTGATGGTGCTAAAATAATGTATTACTTAAACAGTTTAAATTTACTGATGCAATTCCTAATCTCCTGATTTAAATCAATACAAAAGATAGATCAGGATACTTACAGTTTTAACCTAGTTTAGCTCCTGAGTTATTTAAAGCTACACTTTTGAAATCTGTGATGAGCATCTAGTGCAGATTTATACTAGTTTTACAACATTTATTTTAAATTTATATCCGTAGCCAAGCTACTGCATCATTTTCATAGCCAAAATTTTCATACTATATGCATTTATTGTTCCCCAGAAAGGGGTTATTTTTCATATAACTCTTTTTTAAATGAGGGTATATTTACTCATTAGCAAGTCTTTTAGCCTTCTTGATTACACATATATCTTTGGGAATGTGAAAGCAGGCACATTTTGCTTTTGGAGAGACAGAGGAAAAAGAGCCACTTCCCTGCACACACAACCGTGCACCCAGGGTCTCGCAGTTTGGTGGAGACATCTCTGATCCCAACAGCACCCATCCCCTGCAAACACTCTAATTCTTGGACAAGCAAGATTTTGCAGGTCACCATAGCTTCTACTTCCAGGATGGGTTTTCTCTGCTTGTTGTCTACTGCTCATGTGTGCAAGAGTCTCACAGGTGGCACAGGGTTTTGGGGTTACAACCCGGACAGAGTTCGTGCCGCATGGTTTCCTGGCTGTGATGCGCAGCTGCTGCGGAAAATCTGAGTCACTTTGTGCCGCTAAACCCATGGCGAACAGGAGGCCCCGTCCTCCAGGGCAGCAATACGTAGGCTTGCAGTAACACCGGGAACAAGCCCTGTTGGGGACTTGCCGAGGCTTGGGGTTGGGCAGGGGCGCTGGGCAGGAAGATGCCCTTTGAGGAGGTAGATAGGTATAGAGGAATGGGATGCCCTTTGTGTGGGAGGATGCCCTTTGGGAAGGTGTACGCGCTCCGCAGAAGAGGACGACCTTCGGGAAGGGCACCCTGTGGGGAGGAGGCCCGGCCGGGGCGGGCCCGGG
>NW_005054302.1:12557015-12563921 GCF_000277835.1 Geospiza fortis
CGGCCGCTCCGTGCCCGGAGTCCCCGGAGCCGGCATGGGCGAGGGGAGGCGGCTTCCTCCGCTGCTGCAGTTCCACTTTACTGGTTTTGTTTCTCTTTTGTTTGTTCCGATGAGGACTTGACTAGGCCTCTCCGTGGGCCCCATGGCTCATGCCGGCTCGCTGCCCCTCTCTCATGGGTGGTGGCTCTGCCTGCCCGGGCCCTGGCTGCTCCCCGCAGGAGAGAGTGGCAGTGCTGGTGACACCTGGGTACCCCCTGAGAGGCTGTCAGGGAAGCCTGACAGCATCCAGAAAGATGGAAATACCACTTCCTTCGAGAGGATAATCGTAGTGGGGAGTTACTATTTAATGATCATATGTGTCATCAGTGTCATTTTAAAAATAGTAGATGCTTTGCATTTTTCTGTGTCATCTGCTTTTTGATCAGAGGAGACAAGTGGCAGTACTAGGACTGGAGGTGAGGTGCGTGGTAGGGTTGGAGCACTGGTGTGAAGGAGTGTAGGATGGGTGATGCCTCATCCCAGATGTTGTAGGGGAGGAGTTGTCAATGCAGACATAGTGCTTAAATGACACAGCATCCAACACCTTTGTAGTTCTAGAGCAAGTTGTGTTTCAATAAGCTGGTGTTTCTCAGTCATAGCTGTTTGGTGCTGCTGCTAATAAGATGTGCAGATACTGTGTAGCAGTGGAAAAAATGAACGTGTAGACCCACTGACGGGTAAGTGGAGGTCCTGAAGTATGCCCTTTTGCGGAGGACTGTATTTGACAAGTGTACTATAGCATCTTCAGGAATAAATGTTGCAACATCCTTTGTACGTTTTTCTGTATTATTTTTCTCTTCCATACAGTAATCATGCCCTAATGTTTTTTTCTTTTAGGGCCTGTGGAGAAAAAGGTGGTTGTCAATCTTCAGAAGCTAGATGTGGCTCAGGATAGTCTGGGCAACTATGGTTTCTTCACTTTGATTTACAATCAAGGCTTTGAAATTGTGATAAATGACTACAAGTGGTTTGCATTTTTTAAGGTAAGTTAACCTGGTGTGTTCTACACTACTGGCTGTTGCCAAAATGGCCTGTAGTTAGGCTTCTCTTCAGTCCCTGGGTGCCACAGTGGGTGTCAGTTGGGACACTTGATTATCTTTGGCTCCGAGGTTTGCCTGGATTGCCAGATAAAGGATTTCTTTTCGTTTTTGAACGTAAGGAAACAGCGATCAGTGGTTGGGTAGGGAGCAGAGAGAGAGAAGAGGTATTCCACACTGGCCATTATCTGAAAAAAATACAGATGCTGCTACTTTCCCTTCTGGGCATGCTTAAAGCAGTTGAAGGCCTTCATGAAACTAACTTTCCTGATAGCCTGGATTTTTTTTTTTAATTTTTATTTTTCTTTTTTTTTTTTTGGCACTGTGGACCCAAGTCAAATAGCAAATACCATTGCTTTTATCTTTCCTTACAAATGTTGTCAAATGCATGGACACTTTAGAGCCATCTATACTCTTTGATGGAGGATTTCTGGGATCTATAAATTTTATTTCAGAATACTACTCTAATATCTAAGGAACCTTTCTGCTGCCTGTAATTATTCGTTTGGAGTAATACTGTTCTCTTCAGTCCCTGTTAATGCCTTCAGGTCAAGCTGAAAACAGTGATGGTAGACAGGGCTTAGACAGGAGAAAACACTCTTGTTAGGAGTGCTCTGCTGCTGTCCTGATGAGTAGCATGACAAATCTGAAGGGTGGTTTGGAGTAATCTCTGCAGGATGGCTTTACTACCTGGAAGACAGATCCTTTGTGCAGCAGGGCTTCTTAGCTGGTGAGTGCAGCCCTGGGCAGGAGCAATGAATGTGTTTTTGGTTGTTTCAGGAGCCGTGATCTTGTGAGTCAATAGTGAACATCCAGGCCTTGTCCAAGCATAAAATCTCTGAATTTTGGCTAGTACTAAAGAGGGTGAAGAAATAACTTTTGCTCTAAATTGTCTTTCTGGGAGCCATGGTAGATGGTTTATTTTACAGCAACTATTTTAAAGTCAGTGTTTTCAGGTGTTAACAAAAGCAAGTGATCCACTCTTTCAGGAGGACTGGAATCCTTACTGAATAGATATTATGTAGAAGGCTCCAGTTTAACTGCATCCTCCTTGCAGGTTCCACCTCTGCTGATTTGGGCTTGTATAAGGGAAAGGACTGTATAGATTTTTTAGCACAACTACTGGGGAAGTTATTTACATGCTCACTGTTGTAGCTTAACCCCAGGAAAGAGCAAAGTGCCACTCAGCCATCAGTGCATTGGGGGAGTGAATTGGAAGGATAGAAGTGGGAAAACTCGTAGGAGATCAAGGTCCTTTAATAGGTAAAGCAAAATCTGTGTGTGTATGCAAGCAAACCAAAATGAGGAATTCATTCACTACTTGCCACCAGGATAACTTGCCACCATAACAAGCAGGAAGCAGATGTTCAGCAATTTCCAGGAAAGCAGAGCTTCATTGTGCACAACTGTTACATAAGAAGGCAGATGGCATGATTCTAAATGTCCCTGTTTTCTCCTTTCACCAGCTTTTATTTCTATGCATGATACTTTTTGGCATGAAATATCTCTTTGGTCAGTTGGGGTCAGCTTTCCCAGCTGTGTTCCCTCCCAATATCTTATGCACCCCTAGTCTACCTGCTGTCAGAGCTGTCTGAGGAGCAGATGGAGGCCTTGGTGCTGTATTAGCACTGCTCAGCTAAACTAAAACATCCCTGCATTAAAATCACGGTTTTCTTCAAAAATCTGAAATGTGACATTATATGAGCTGCTATAAATAAAATGAACTGTCAAGACCTAGCACACTCTTATAACTGGGAATTTTTGAAATAAGAATTCAATCTTTTAAACAAGACAGGGTCTTGTACTTGAGGAGAATCAAAGTATGAGAGAGAAACACCTGACTGAAACATCTTTATAAGATAGTGAAATTATATTGCTGTGATGTACATTCCTCATAGGTTTGGCAGGTGATGCAGCAAAGCCTGCAGAGACACTGAAGGGTAATCTAACTGAGCAGAATTACTCTGAAACTTCTCAGGCAGGGACACCTCTATGACCTCACCTGCAGTAGGAGAGCCTGCCTCAAAAGTTTTTGCTGCCTCCATGAGGACAGCAGAGCACTGTATGCTGTAGTGTTGTCCATGAACTTGGTTTTGAGGGGTCATCTCTGGCAGGGAGAATTCAGCAGTCATTTGTTGGACTCATCTGAGGAGAATATACTTGAACTAGCAGACTTTGGGCTGATATTTTACACTGAAATACAGAGTTTCTTTACAAGCTGATATGCTAGGCAGTAAAAGAGTTGCTGCTTATCAAACAAATTCCTGAGTGTGAGGAATTTAATCATAGAAACAGTGGGGCCTGCTCTGGGATATAAATGGATCTGTTGGTTGCCAACTTGAAGACAGCTGAGAGTCATTGAATGCTGCTGCTCTCCATACCTTGTGAAATACATCTCCAGAAGATGAGCTCTAAGTGACTCATAAGCACTGATGTCATGTATTGCATTGATTTCATGTGTTGCATTGATTTGCAAAAGTGCTCTTAAAACAACATACCAAAACTGTTGCAGAATAGTTTAAGCTGAAAGGAGCTTCTGGTGGTCATCTGATTCATCTTGCTGCTCAAAACAAAGTCAAATATACACCTGAGGAGTAGCATACACAATAGCTTGCGTTTTGTGGTCATTAAATGCGTCTCAGCCCTTTGTAAGCTGATGGATTAATTCTTAGTTTTGAAGTTGGCTTCAGTATTAAGAAATAGCAAGCTTGTTTGGGTCATTGCTCAGTAATGGGACAGCATCAACAAGACATATTTAAATTAAAGACCTCTTTCCTTAAACACCATAGAGAGGATTAGAGCCCAGGTCAGTTACCCTCTCTAATAATTTTGCTGCTGTAAAAAGACCAACAGATTACCAAGATGCAAGTCTATTGCTAAGAATCATGAGGAAATACCACAGCACTTACTAAATGCATTTTTTGCTGCAGACAGCTACTTGCTGTTATTGGGCAACAACATGCAATGTGTCTATCTGCAAAACTCCCAATTTCACAACTGTTAATGGGCACTTGGAGGGAGGAAGTGGTTCCTTACAAACTGTTTGACCTTGTGACGTATTTAACTGTGCATATCTGTTTACTTTTAATCCAGTAAATATTGCATTACATATGCAATAGAAATACAGCAAGTCTGAGATTGAGCAGAGGGAGGATTTACCAGGTACAATGAGCAGCAGTGTTTGAGCCAATACAGTACTTTGTGAGTTTCAGGAATAGAAATGCCACTTCTGCTAATTGAACCTCCAGGATTTTTTCCTAGTGTTAAAGAATTAAGCTGTTAATTACTGGCGGGAATTCTGTGGGCTTGTCTAAATGGTGACTTTATCAGAGCTGCTGCACTGTGTAGATACAGACACAGCCTGTTTGGCTGTGCATGTTTCAATGAGTTTTTAATAGCTTTTTGTTCCTGTGGCTTACTAAACAGACACCCACTGAAACTTCTGTACGGTCTCATTGCCTTTACAAGATATTTGTTCTTTCACTTGAGACCTATGGGGAAAGGACTTAATACATCAAGAGGTATGGATTGGGTGAGCTTATCAATCCTATTTTTTTCCTCAGTTTACTTTAGTGTCTGAAATAAAGATGTTTTAACAGTGTTTTTTTCTAACGATTGTTGTACATACATTTAAAGTTTGCCAAATTGCAGCATCCTACTGCATTCTTGCATTCTGCTTCTAGCACAAGCTAAGTTGTTTAATGTGTGCTTCTGAAACATCCCTGTACTGAACTTGGATGTGAAGTTAGTGTACTTGCTTTTGGCAGAAGCTTGATCATGTGCTTCTGCTGGATGATACAAGGATTTTTTAGGGTTATGCAATATGTAAAGCTTTAGTGATTTTTTTTTTACCCCCAAGGGATGGCAAAAGAAATAGGAACATAAAAAGCTAGAGTGAGGCTGAAGGGAAAGTGGAGGCTTTTGTTTCAATTACTTGATGTCTTTGAGGTATTTATTTATTGCTAAGGCTACCACTTTGGACATGAGACAGTCTCATAAGTTTCTCACTGTTTGTCCCTTAAGCAAAGTGGTTCTACTTCAGACTCTTGAGATGCTCTTAAGCAAATACCAGAAGTCTGACTTTCTTTTTCATATTGAAGCATTACAACTACTTCAGAAAAAAAAAAATAGATTTTAGAATATTTCACCACTCAAGTTACTAATTTTTTCCAGACTTGGTGACATCTTTGTCATATCTTTTTCTCTCTTGTGCTCCAGTGCTCCCAAATTTGGTTAAAATCAACGACTGCTGTTCTGAAACAAACAGAAACAAACTAGAACAGTGACAGCAGTTAATGTTTAAAGTTTTCAGGATATGGAAAAAAACCTCAAACTTTTTATTTTATGTTGCTGAAGTAGAAGTGCTAGAGTTGCTAATGCAACTCAATCATCCTGCAAGTCAATTGAAAGTCAGCTTTTAACCTGTCTAATTTGGGCTTGCTCAACTGGCAGTGAGCAACTGCTGCTTTCCTAAAGTGTAAATCTGAAAGCACAAAAGTCAGAATTGCAGAATGTTTCCTAAAGTAAAGAAAATCCACCTGGAGTTGATATTTACTCGCATTTTATATTGTGTAGCAAGATGCAGTAGTTTTTTTCTGGTAACATCATCTTCTGTATTTTTGTGTAGTAGGACAGCTGCAAGTCTGCAGCTCTGTTCTCATTCAGTGTGTGCTTCCCGTAGAAAAATGGATAGGCACACTTGTAAACTTGAGAGATAAGTCTCTCCACCAGGTTTAATGTGTAGGGTAGTCCTGCCTCCTGGAACTCAAGTTGGCTTATTGCCTAGGCATTGCTTAAATTGAGAACAGTAGATTTCAAAGAGGATGGGATGGCTGCCTCTCTATGTGGCACTGCTGAATTCTCATTAAAATGCTGTGACTAATAAGGTCTTCATCCTTTCTTGATTTCCTCTTAGGGAGATTAAAGATTTAAAAAAAGCTTTAAACAATTATGATTTTTACTAGGACTAGAATTGAACATACAATTAGATTGTCATGATGACCGACACAGGAAAGGCGTTATTAAAAGGATACTTCACTGGAAAGCTTCCCTGGGTTCAGTTTCCTAACAGCAAGCTTTAAAGTTTAGCTACATGAAGGTTAATGTTGGCGTGGCTTGGCTAAATTTTGGCATTAGGCAAAACCACATGACTTGTCAGGATTGAGAAAAATATGCATTTGAAATAGAATTAAATTTTTCAAAGCTCATAATTGGAACTATGAATATAGTTTGGGTGCCTTTCTAAAGGAGTTCTCCTAGATTGGTCAGGTTGCTGGATGGAGTTAATGCTGCAGATTTCACCGGCTGATGAAATTATCATGTGACAGTTGCAGTCATCTTACCTCAAAACTGAAAACCATCTTTAAAGTCTGCCAAGAAATGTGTGAGAGCAGTTGTCCAGCAGTTGCTGGTGATCCCAGCTGTCTGGCTGTTATCCTCCATAAAGGATGTTGTTCTGGGGTGGGCTCCTTGGATATTTTGGGTACTGTGCTGGCAGCTTCTGCTGAGTCTGACGTTGTAATTCATATCCACCTGAGTCAGGTGTTGCTTGTGCAATGGTGCCATATCCCTGTCATATGACTTGATGGGCAGGTGTACTCATAGTCAGTCCTCTAAAACTGGTACAGTCAAATTTCCTAGATCCTATCTGTCAGTCCTCCACAAGTAGAAATAAGAAATGCTGCATTTCTTAGCAAAGTTGTTTTAGCAATGATTTTATGGCGTACCTTCTGGTAATCAGTGACCATCATTGTTATGGCACTGATGAGGTTTTTTAAAGGGTTGTCTGCCACTTGTCTGCTTCAGCAGTGCTGGGGGGGGGGGGGGGGGG
>NW_005054302.1:12564020-12573540 GCF_000277835.1 Geospiza fortis
AGGGTGGGGGTGGCAATTGTGACCTTATGCAGGTATATTTTCATTTCCTAGATACATTTCTATTTGGAGTTGAAATTCCCTCTAGCCAAATGTCATTCATGTGTTATGGTCTCAAAGTATCCATGTCCACTTTTCAAAGTCAGTTCAGTAGTAGCTTAGTCTGGTACTCTACAAAAAGGTAGCTACAGAGGACTAGAATTGCTTAATTTTAGGCTTCTACACAGACTGTCTGACATTGGTTTTTGTGTCTTGTTTATATTGAAGCATTGCTACTGGCTGTCTTTTCACCTCCTTTCTAAATTTTGTTGATACATGTGAACTGAAAGAAGAGTGCAAGAAATTCACTAAATTCATTTTTCTGAAAGATAAGTTGCACAAATGGTGTGAATGCTATCTTGGTTATCTCTCTGTGTCTTTAAAAAGGCAATGAATTTTGTCTCTGGAAAGGGAGAGGGATTTCTAGGAGAAAAACACTTTTGTTGTTGTTGTTGTTTTAATTTGCTAGTTAGCAGATAATTCATTGCCTTTTTTTCCATGAAGATAAGCCCCAAATTTGTGTTACTTGTTTTAATTCAGAATAACATTTTGCAAGGCAGGATTGTGGCAGGAAGCAGGCCTGTTCCTCTGATAATCTTCAGGTTTTCAGATTTAAGGCCAATGTTTGTTGAGAATAGCTGTGCTGTTTTAATCCGTGGCAGCTTTTAGATAGGAAAAACCAGGTATTAATTTCTATGGTCATGTAGAGCCAGAAAAGTGATTGTACAGTAACGTAGGTGTAAAGTCACTACCTGTTGCTTTTGGAAGTGTCTGGATTTCTAGTTCTGCTGTTGTGAAGAGTGTGTGTCCCAAAAGTCATCTCTGGACCTTGCCCTTGGCATTTGGCCAAGTGTAGGTATTTCCCACATTGCACAATCTTGCACACTAAGATAGGAAGAATAGTACAAGCTCAGCCTTCTAGTGCCCCCACTCTGCTCCAGCCAGCAAACACACTTGCTGGGTGTAGGCATGTTGCCTCTGCATCCTCCTGATTGGGGACAAAGCACATTCCCATTGTTCCAAAACAGCCAGAGGATTAACCTTTATTCTGCTGATCAATAAACTTAATTCTTTTACTGTAAGTTCTCCTTCAGATTTCTCAAAAAACCTCAACATAGACACAAACCTCCCAGTCTCTTTAATTATCTTATCCATCTTGGGGCATTTCCATCACTGTAAGCCACCACCTTCTTCAGTAAAGAAGCTGAGCAAACATTTTATTGAAACATAGTTACAGAATCCTGCATTGTACATGTGCAGCTCAAACAGGATGAGATTTAATGAAGTTTTCTTGGACTAGGAAACTTGAATTCTGTATAAGTGATTTGGTTTTGTGAATAGAGGAGTAAAGTTAAAGGCTTTGTTGCACAGGGTTTCAGGTGCCTTTGTAGTGTAACACAAAACACTAACCTTAAGAGATGAGTAATGAGCAAAGAGCCATGCACCCCCCCCACAATGAGACATTCTGTTGTCAGAGAATTACTAATCCAGAAAGTTTATGTACCTGGGCAAAGCTGCTAACTGTTGTATGAAGACACATTTTGCTGAATATATTACATTGTTGCTCTTCAGTGGTAAAATGAAGACTCTGTGGTTGAATAAGGAAATATTAGGACTTAGGACTCAAGGCTTTAGTGGCAGTCTCTGCTGCAATCTTTAAACGAGCTGTTCTCAAGGGATCATCATTTCTCACTGTCTCATTTTGATAGTTCCTGTGAAATTGTTCTTGACGCTTTGCCATCACAGCTCAAACCTAAAAAACTGGTTGGAAGTTTCGTCTTTGGTTTTGACTTGTGAAACAATAACAGTGCATAAATAGTACCTAAATTTTAAAACAGAAATCATGTATGTCTTCCTGTGAGGTTACTGGATGACAAACTTGCCATTCTCCCTCTCGGTCTTAGTTTCTCAAACTTCTGTGGCAATTCAGAGGTAGCTTGACTGGTCACATATTTGGCACAAGACATCTCAGGGCCTTGAGGAGAAGGTTGAGTACTAAGCAGTCTTTTACATCTCGCTGAGAAAGTAGCTGTTGGACCGAAATAATTAGCATAGGTTAGTTGATACTGATACGAACGCATACTTTATTGCTAGAAGTGCAAGTCACAACCCAAGTGTCTTTTGCAGCTCTTTGGTAAATAGCAGTTTCTTTCATCTTCTTAACCTCTGGAGTGTGTTTGGCCACTTCCTGTGAAACACCGGCAGGCAGAAGCAGCTGTGAGTGGGTGGGGAACTACAGCTATGCTATCAAATGCATCTGCTCAACACAAGCATAACTTCTTCACATTACAGTACAAAAAGGAAGGCCTGAATGTAACCAGCTATTGCAATGAGACTCTGCCAGGATGGGTGCATGATGTACTTGGCCACAACTGGGCTTGTTTCATAGGACACAAGATTTCTTCATCTCCATCTGATATTCACATCAACGAGCTACCTCTCCAGAAGCCTGGGGGAAGGTAAGCAACAGATAAGTGACCTTTTACTGGAATAATATGTTTCATAACAGTGCTTGAGGTTTAGCTAAAATTGTAAGAAACAATTCCAGTACTGAGGACAAAGTTAATGCCAGTGATAATGTTGGAAATAAACCTGAATGCAGAATAACAGAGGAGGGCTTGCCTGCTGCATTACAGTCTCTTCAGTCTGTGATGAAGCCCTGTTATAAATCTGGCATGTCTAAGATAGTTATATTTAGTCTGTCTCAAGTTTCAGAAACCTTGCCTTGATCCAGTAATTCCATGTTTCTTTATCAGTACCTACCGGAAGACACTTCCAGAGTTACATACTGAGTTTAGAGATCACCTTTAGTTTCAATCTCAGTCCTTTTCTTACTGTTTTTTTGGTTGGTTCCTTTTGTTTGCAGACTCTCCCCCAGACGTTACGTGCACAACTTTGACTTTGTAAATGCTATCAATGCTCACCAGAAATCATGGAGAGCAACAAGATACGAGGAGTATGAGAATTTTGCCCTGGAAGAACTAACTAAAAGAGCTGGGGGTCTCTATTCCAGAGCTTCAAGGTAATAAGACACTGTTCTTCAACAAACCCCACTGCTGCCAAGAGTCTGCTTGTATTTGTCCTGGCTTTTAGCTGTGCTTAGTTCAGATGTTTAATCAAGTTTCAAGGCCTTCCAGTTCATGTTCATGGGATGCAAACATATTTTTCATTTGAGTGATTATTCTGAGCCTCTGCTGTCTCAAGCAGCTGGGACAATTAGAATCACCTACCTTTTAGTCTTGCTCAGTAACTCACTGCTGAACTCATACATGCAGGGAACCAGTTACCATCTCAGTGCAGTCTCAGTTATCTTTTCACTGTCCTGTCTGCTCATCAGCTGCTTGCTATAGTCAGGAGTTTCTGCTTGTGCTTCATGCTCTCTTCCACCCATGCAGTACCATGACAGTATTTGGTTGACCCTCTCAGGCTTTCAAAACAGACCCCAGAGTCTGGTGTTTGTGAATGGCACTGAGGACAAGTATCAGGTTATGTGAAAGTTGAATGCAGGAAGTTCTTGTTTTGCTGATAGGAGCATCACTTGACTGCAGGTGGTAGATGAGGACAGGTAATATTCAATACTTCTTCAAAAGTCACAGTAAAAACTTGCCCCAGAGAAGTCTCCAGGGCAGGTGGGACTACAGTTAGTGAATTGTCAGTGTAAGCCATGCCTATGCCTGAAGTGAAACTGTAGCTACTGTCAGTGCATGCTGCCAAGGCAAAATGGTTTCTGCAGTCAGAAATTCTACATACTTTGTAATTGCAGTAAGATAACTGTTGTAGAACTGTGTTGCTATAATCTCTGGGAGTTACCTCAGCATGTCAGATTGGTGCAAAAGTGCTTGACCTCAACAGCTCATGAATGTTAAGGAAACTCCCCCATTGGACCACCCAGGAGCTGCTCTGGCTGTCACACTCGCTGGGAGCTGGGACTGAGACCCCTTTGCAGCCACACCCCACACTCACAGTCACACCAGCATTCCTTACCTACTTGATGCCAGGGTTCCAATAGCAGTCTCAGATTTCCAGATCTTTAAAATAATTTGATCTTGGTGCAGTAACTAAATAGTAAAACAGCAGTTCGTACTGGGTCCCTCTGAGGAGGGACCATGAGCAAAGGAGCCCCTGGGCTTTTATACCCCCAGCCTTAAGTATGAAAAGTCTGGGGTCCTTTCTGAGTGTCCTGTCACCTGGCTGGGCCACTGGCAGGTCCCTGCTCCCTTTGTTGTACAAAAGGATTTTGCCACCCAGAGGTCTTTGAAGCTCACACTGTGGTTTGCCAACTGAATTACCTGCTGAATGTATTCCTCAACAGTGTGTAATTAATAATATAGTTCCCTCGGGGAGCAGTTTGAGTAGGTCTTGAATCTTGCTCAAGCTTATCTCTTCATATTGACACCCACTCAGTTTAGATGGAGACTATTTTAAATTGCATAGTGTGGAGCAAGTCCAACTAGTAGAAGCCAAATATGAAAATTGAGTGTTACATAATTGTTTCCTTGCCTACAGTGTGATATGTTTTTCAAAAATATTTTCTCCTCTTTAGACCAAAGCCTGCACCTCTAACACCTGAGTTACTCAAGAAAGTTTCAAGCTTGCCAGAATCCTGGGACTGGAGAAATGTTAATGGTGTCAATTATGTCAGCCCTGTTCGGAATCAAGGTAAAAATGAATAAATAAAACCTCTGAATTCAACGTTCTAGAGTTCCTTTGATGTAGTTTGTAATTTGCTGCTAACCAGAAGGTTTTGCCTAGTGTCTTGCAGCTGACAGGTTGCACCTTTACTGCGAATAACCCGTGGAAACTGGGTGGAGTGCTGGCTAACAATGCTGTACCAAAATAGGTGGTGATACTGGCTTGTCCAGATAGCGCTGACTTGCTGGAGAGAAAGCCTATTACCACAGTACCCTGCATAAACACAGCTGTCAGGTTTTGTCCAAACAATCTTAGCCATGGTTTTCTGCACACTGACTGATGTACATTTAATTTTTTCCCTGATTTCGTTTGATGGCAAATTATCATGCAGCTTTAATGAATAAACCCATGAAAATTGCTTATACTTCCTCCAAATCTTATCACCCTGATAAATTCAGGTGTTACTTAACTGGATAATTGCAAGAGGAGATATTAGTCACTATGAAAATTGCAGACAATGATAAATATAAAATACTGGTAAGAACTTCGAAGGATACCTTGCTGATATGTGTTGATTCTGTAGGGAGTGTTTATAGCACTGTGGTGTGAGATGCTTAAATTATATGTTTATGTAATGGAGGCCAGGAGTAAGCTCCATTAATGTGTCCGTTCCCCGTGCCACCATAAACCTGCATCTGCTGGTAGCTATCTGGTGGCAGCTTTTGGGGAAAAGCATAACATTAGCGTGGTGGGAAAGGGATGACTTAAATCACCAATCCCTCATTTATGACTTAGTTATTCTCACAAATTCTGCCAGCTGTACTCCTGGTAGCAGAAGCAGCATAGGAAGGCTTATGGAATTGTTAGCTATGTGGAAACACTGGAAGATGGCAACAGGAAATTATATCATCCTCTGTAGGTGTGAGTCCTGTACTTTCTCTTGGTGTGAACTATGAATTTCCCAAGGGCTCTTTTATCTTCCAAACAACTGAACACTCAGTCCCAGACTTACCTTTCTCTGTGGTGTTGCTTCAAAGTTTCTCTAAATGAGAACTAGTCTGCTGTTTCCAATAAAAGAGCTTCCTACACTTTTTATGTAATCTGAGGGTCCATGCTGAGTATGTTAAATGTCTGTGGAACATGCATTCTGCCTCATCAAATGAGAATTTTAGCTTTAAAGGCTTTAAAAAAAAAAACAAACAAAACCCACAAAAGAGGTCATTCTGTAGACTTTATAAATACCACTGTGGTAACATGAAAAGAAATTTAGCAGCCAGTCCAGCAGAGTTCAGACTGAAATGGTTGAGTGAATTGTATTTTTCATGTTTTTGCACACATAATGCAACAGTGTTTTACAGTGTGGCCCATCTCAGATGCTGCGACTGTACAGTGAGTGGGAGGCATCTTTCACTGCTTCACTTTGCCCTGCTGGGAAAAGAGTGTTCCTGTTCAGGCTGATTTTGTCCCTTCTCTTCAGAGGTGCATCTAGCTGAGTGAAGGTGCAATTTCATGAAGTCTTGCTGTTGTAATAGCTCTGCTTTTATACACCTACACAGTTCAAGAGAAAGTATTTTGTTTTGTTCCTCAAGGCTCCCACATTTTCATAGTTCTGCAATATTTGACTTTCCCACCATCAGGAAACAAAAGGAAATCAAGCACCTTGATGACAATCAGTAGATAAAATAGGACGTCATCCAAGTAATTGTTCTTCCTGTGAAGCTTGTCATTCCATTTCCAAAGGCTTTAATGAGTGAAAGGAAGGTCCTAGAGAGTGCAGAGGCCTAAAGCTAGAAGCAATACTAAATTTTGATGCAAAAGTAAGGAGACTTAACTGTCTGCCAGGAAGCAGAAGGGAAATTAAGGTGCTTCTGAAAAGCCACTGTACAATTACATGCCCTTGGGAAGCAAGGGGAGCAGGGATGAATCCATTATATTAAACATGCTATTTATACCACTATTTTCTTAAAAGTCAGTTATTTTAGAGGTAGCTGTAGAGGTGGAATATTTTTTCAACAGGAAATTACGGGACTAAATCCATTGGTAGGTTGAAATAAGAACAATATTGTCAGCATTCCCTTCAAATAGCTCATTGCCCCATAGCATATGTGCTCCATAAAGGGTAGATAGAGCCTTCTCAGCCCTGCTAATGTGGTCCCTGAAGATTCATTCTGAAGGAGTAGGGTAATTAGATAGCTCTTAAGCGCTACAGCTGAAAAACACTGGAGCAGTACTTTGCCTCTTATTCTTGAAAATAAGCTCAGTGTTCCCTGAGAAGTTGTTAGAAGTGGGTTTTGAATTGCATGCATGAAAGCTAAATGAAGATGTAAAGTTTTTGCTCTATTGGTGTTCAAGTTCTAATCACTGTCTAGTAGGTTTTAACTCTTTTCAGTGGACTTTAGGAATAGATGTACCTGATGGCAGGTGACTAGCCTTGTTTATGTTACTGACTGCTCCTTGTGATTCCTTTTTCTCCCCTTCTCAGGCTCATGTGGCAGCTGTTACGCATTTTCCTCCATGGGCATGCTGGAGGCAAGGATACGTATCCTCACAAACAACACTCAGAAACCAGTCTTCAGTCCCCAGCAGGTTGTGTCTTGCAGCCAGTATTCTCAGGGTAAGGATGATGGTGTATATGGACACCTTTCAAGTAATGACAATCCTGGAGAAGGAGCAGGAAGTTTGAAAACTTCCATCCCTTCCCCATTAAGTTACTTTTTCATACATCTACTTGTGAGATGGGAAATATCTAAGGAGTAGGGTTCAAAATGGAGCTGATTACAATGCTTACCTAGAAGGAATGGAACTAGATAATCTCCCAGTGGTATATTCAGAGGGAGGGGAAATGAGCAAAAGTAATGACTAAAGCTTTCCAGAGGACTGTATCCTTGTTAGGACAGATCCTTGTACTGCATGTAACTAGCTGTTATTTCTGACAGGGATTGTCAGGATGAGAAAAGGTCCAAGTATTAATGTTCCCAATATAGCTCCCAGAGATGTGAATTTTGCCCTGAGTGTTTCAGAAAGCTGACTGTAGCTAACTGGAGTACTAGGATGATCAGGGTCATTGAAGTATGTTCAATACTGTATCTGAAAGAATTATGAAAGATTTAAGTGGGAGAGTCTCCCACCTCAAATAAGAGAATTTCCAAGGGAAGAAGCACTTTTTTTTGGTTTATTTTGTTGTTTGTTTTTTTTAATAAGGTTGTGATGGTGGCTTCCCATATCTCATTGGTGGAAAGTATGTCCAAGACTTTGGTGTGGTGGAAGAGGACTGCTTCCCTTACACAGGCCAAGACTCTCCGTGCCTTTTCAAGCGCAGCTGTTACCACTACTACACGTCTGAGTACCACTATGTTGGTGGCTTCTATGGAGGCTGCAATGAAGCCCTGATGAAACTTGAGCTTGTTATGCATGGCCCAATGGCTGTTGCCTTCGAGGTTTATAATGATTTCATGCTTTATAAAGAGGGGATCTACCATCACACTGGGCTGCGGGATAATTTAAATCCTTTTGAATTGACCAATCATGCTGTTTTACTGGTGGGCTATGGTAAAGACCCAGAAAGTGGTGAGAAATTCTGGATTGTGAAGAACAGCTGGGGCACCTCATGGGGAGAAGATGGCTACTTCAGAATCCGCCGTGGCACTGATGAATGTGCAATTGAAAGCATTGCAGTGGCTGCAACTCCTATTCCAAAGTTATAATGTAAATGTCTTCATCCAGTGCCTTGTCCTGAGCCATGAGAATGCACTGATGGTTGAAGATTGTGGTTAAAATCTGTTCCCTGGCTTGAAAACACAGCTTTAAGGAATTTTTCAACAACAAAGCAGTTTCCATATGTGAGAAGATGAAGACTATTAGATCTGCTCTGTGCACTGGAGGCTTCCTCTCAAGTCTGACTGTAGATCACCCAGAAGGGCTGTTTTGGCAGTGATGGTGATTAGTTACTCATCATTGGATGTACCTTCAATTACCAGTTGCATTTTTTTCCATGGGCAATCTTGACCTTCAGATCTGAGGGAAGTGTCTGCTATGATAGTCTGTAACTGCTTTGAAGGGACGCTGTAGTGCCTTACTTCTCAGAAATCAGGAAGTCACTGCAATTTGGAACATAAATGTATATTAGGTAGGAAATTAGCAATTATGCTGATGAAAATAAAATTCAAAAGCCCCAAGTGTCCTGTGAAAACTGCATGTCAATCCTTATGACAATAAAAATCAATTCTATGTTTCAGGCTGTTACTAAATGTTCTAGTTCTGGATTTTGTTGCTGTGCTTCACAATTGATCCTTTCAGAGTTCAATAAAGAACACCCCACTCCTAAAGGAGTTTGTATTTGTGGAAGAAATTAGTTCTTTTGGTGACCTGTCTGAGTTTTGAGCTTCCTCAAACTTTTTACTTCAGCAGAAGCTGGTGTAAAAGAAGGATGAGAGGGCAGAAGAGCTAGTAAAATCTTCTATGTGAAGCTGAGATTATCACAGCAGCATCAAGCAAGTTCTCCAGAAGTGCAATAGTCCTTGCTATGGATGTAGAACAATTCATTGAGTAAATTTGCTAACTCCCCAGCAATCCTGTGTAAATCCTTTCTGTTAATCTGTTGCTCTATTTCTTTCAAATATACAAGGTAGAAACATAGGGTTGAGAGGAGGGATTGAAACACTTGGAATTAACCATTTCTCAGCAGCAACACAGTACTTTGTTAGAGCAAACTGGTCTTTGCTGTTCACCTGAGGAAACAAAAATGGCATAAAGGTGAGTGCTAGTTTCATAAATAGAAGCTAACTTCTTTAGTAACCTTCTATTAAAATGTGACCAAAGTTACTTGGTATTTTTCTGTGTGAAATACAGTCTC
>NW_005054302.1:12573575-12577793 GCF_000277835.1 Geospiza fortis
CAGTTGTCTGTAATCAAACTATCCCATTTAACTTAGAAGGGAAAACTCACTTTTTACTTCAGTAGCAGAATTTCACAAGAAATCCTGGATTCTAGTTTGCTCAAGTTGAGGAGCAGGAAAGGGCTTCATGTTTTTTTCAGTCCCCTCCCAAAAAATACTAAACTGGTCCATGGCAAGTTGAACATGAGTCTGCAGTGCAGATGTGTTTGGAAATTTAGAACTTGCGTTTTGCAAGTGGAACAGTGACTTCTGAAATAGGTCATACTGTGCATTGGATTTTTTTTGGCTTAGGGAGTTGGGGGTGGGAGAGGAGCTAGCTTCCTGGATTTCTTTAATAGCTGTAGTACATGAGATTAGCTTGAGAATAAGCTAATAATAAGCTTCTTTTTACTATCTTTCAGCCATTAGGAAATTGAGTCCTTATCACCAAGATGTTGCTGACACTCATGGCACTACAAATACAGAAACACTTGCAATTCACCATGCATTGTATCATGTTAACTACATGTGTTTTGAATAACATTCTGTGTTATTTTCTTAGCAATTCTTTCATCTGTCTGCCACTGCTTGTGTGTGGCAGCTGCACCAGTGCTAATAGGAAGGTGGAGTGTTCTCAGAGAGGTCTGTCACTGTCACTGCCCCCGGTGACTGTTATCAGATGTTTGCCTCTGGCTGACTGCAGTGTGTGAATGTCCCTGTTTTCTGTATTCCAGAGTTGCACAGAAGAATGTCAGTCAGCCTGATGGAGCTGGTATGTGGATGTAGATTGTTTATGTGGCTTCTTCCTATAAACAATGCATTAGCTGAAATGGAAAACATGCTGTCACTCAGGAGAATAATTGTAGGGTTGGCAGATAGGTCTTATAAGTGACCATGTAAAGCCCTAATATGTTTGATTTATCATGGAAGGTTAATGGATAATGTCATGACTGATAAATACTTTCAGGGGAAATAAAGCTTATCATCAGCCCAGCAAACAGAGATATTATAAGTTTTGTGTTTTGAAAATTAATGCATACAGAGGACAAGAAAGATACATCTCTTTAAAAGTTGAAATCCTTAAAAATTATTAAGAGCTGTGGTGGAGTCTCCATCACTGGAGTGGGATGATTTTCCAGTTTGAGGACTGCCCCTGACACCAGAATTGCTAAGAGACTCATGCAATTGGTTTATGAAGGAGACTTGGCAGGGTCATCATGACTTCTTCTTGCTTTGTGACCTCAGAACTTGAAACACAAGTTCTTCCAAAGTTGTCTGTCTAACTTTGCAGTGTAAATAAAATTCATATAAAGCAACAGCAGGGATTTTTTTCTAGATTTGTTCAAAGTGCTGAATTTAGGACTGAATAATTTTCAAGTTATATTGTTCCAGGGGTCTTGGGAAGACAGCAAAACCAGTGAACAAATCGAGTTTATTAAAATGGCAAGCTCAGGACAATATTAAAGCTTGATAGCTTCTTGCCTTTTTTTTTTTAAATTACACTTTATGTATTATTTTCTTGTCCATTGCTGGAGGTTTAAAACTAGCTTTTAAAATGGAGTTAAGAACATTAGACTACTTTTGAAATTTCTGCTAACATCAGACTTCCTATGACCTCTGAAAATACTAAGATATATTTTTAAAGTACTTTGATCAAGATGTGATTAAAACAAGGCTGTAATTCTGGAGGTATTGTTAATGTGACATTTCCAAGGATATCAAATGCAGAATTCTGAAAAGCATTTTTTCCTCAATTTTTATATTTTAAAAGGGTCAAATGCTGAGGAAGGGGTGTTACTCATTTTAGAAGACAACAAGGAAGATGGACTAAGGAAGCATTTTCTCAGTGGTTTCCATCTACAAAAGAGCATGTTTTACCAAGATTTTCAATTTTCAGTTTTTCATTCTTTGCTTTTAGGGAAAAAACAAACATCATAGCATGTTTTTTTCCCCCCGTCAAATTATTTCTTCAGAACAGCCATTCCTGGTATGTGTTAAAAATCCTGTTAAAACATCAAAGCCATGACTGATTTTACTCTCACCTGAATGACTGGGACTTATTTAACTCTGCTCTAGACAACCTGCAGGGATAGAGGTGCCTGATACCACTGGAACTATCTCACTTGGGGTTGGTGTGGTCTTCACAGTGTAATGAAGAGCATGCTCTAATGCCAGGAGCCTGTCAGGGATGTGGTGCAACAGTGGGTGGGGAGGGAAGTTTTGGGGGGAGTTTGCCCAGATCTGCTAGTGACTGTGGGAACTCCAGGGCATTGCAGGAGTGGGGCAGGGACAGCTGGGGGGATTCAGGCTGTGCAGAGGGGGTCCATCCTCACTGGGTGTCTGGCAGCACAGCCTTACTAATGCTCTCATTTGCACCATGAGAGCAAAACAGCACTTGAGTTGTAAAATAAAATGTGTTAGTGAGGTCCAAAAGCCTGTGGGTGTGAATATTCTTGTACCCAGACCAATTCATAGCTGACATTTTCCTTACTGCAGTCCATTCATTACACGTGTAGATGTATCAAGTTACTTTAAAAGAAGCTGATTTCAATTTGGACATCGAATTTGAAATTTTGAGGGTGAGCCTGAGCATATTTAAAAGAAAATACAAGTCCTTTCCATATCCTGAGCAATATGGGCAGCATGTCATAAACAAACAAAAGTGAAAGCTTTGACTGCAGTATAAGATAATGCAACATACTTGACTACCCTTTCTGAACAGTGAGTTTTAAGTGAAATGCCTCTGTTTCACTGAGAGCCAGAGTATCTTATGTGCTGAGGAGAAGGTGTTGGACACTACAGCACAAGCAGGCTGAAATTTCTGTGCTGGTTGCTGTGGCTTCTGGATGTGCTGTTGGCTGAAGCAGTGTCAGCATGTGTATCTGTATGTTTAGGTTTCCAAAAAAGTACAAAATATTTAATAGCAGTAAAATGGTATTAGTAACCTGCAACTTTAGGAGGTGGTCAGGTGCAGGATATTAACAGAGCATCAGTTTTTATCAGTTCCCTCTGAATGAGAGGTGGTGCAGGAGGAGGAGAAGTTGAAGCCTTTCTGTATAGCCTATGTGCATATGTAGAATTTTTCTATGTCTGTGATAGGAAAGGCACTGACACGTACTCCTGCCAATTACTCCTAATTTTTTCATTTGGATCAGCTGGATTGATCCAGCAGATGCTATTTAGCATGAGATGCACAAGCTAAATTAAACTCTATCTCATTTCATCTCTCTTAACATTTCACTAGGCTGATAGTTTAGCTCACTCCTCTTCAAGCACATTTTGCTATTTGCACTTTAAGATATTTGTGCATGTTTATGCTTGAAGTGATCCTTGGGACCTCTGACTTACCTCATTAAATAAAGAATACTTTTAAGGGCTGTAGAGAAGGGCTGATATCCCTTTAGCAATATGACAGGTGATAAATTGTAAGTACTGTCATAACCACCAGAGACATTAAAAGGGATGTCTTTGCTCTAGGAGGATTTCAGAATCTTGAAAAATATTTAATATTCTTAGATATCCAGCAGTTCCAAACTTGACATTCTTTGTGTTAGATGGGAAAAACTTCCCAAAACCATTAACTAACTGTACCGAATCCTTATAATTATATTTAGCAAAGGATACATAAGGATACAGTACACGGAGCTTTTCTATTACTCTCTTATTTAACACTTGTACCACTAATATAAATTGATGGCCCCTTCTATTGTTCTGTTTAGAATTTTGCTGGAATAAATAGGATTTTTGGTCTGGACTATATAATGGGATTCCTTAGGGTTTCTCTTCTCATTAGTACTGATGACTGAAGGATGCTGAATATCTCAGAAGGCAAATCTTCCTGAAAGCACACAGTCCATGACCTCTGGGAGGCCATTACTTCACCTGGGAATGGTGATACCCAAACCTACTATCTCCTGACTTGACTCTGTACTTTGCTCTTGGTCTGACTGTGCCACTGCCTGCTCCCAAATCTATCTCTGCATCACAGTTCAAGAAAATCTGGAGCCTGCTTAAAATCCTGATCCTATTTTGGGACTCTCTCACTTCTCCCTGTAGGTGTTTAGGCATAAACAGGAATACTCCAAAAGCTTGACATTTGAGTGACTAAGTCTGCAGTCTGTACTATATTTTGCTTTCATGAAGATTTCCTTCTAAATCTCATACGTTAGTAAGGCTGCTGAGTTTCGTCACTCAGTTACATTTCTCTCTGCTTTTCTGAAACCCTTGGGATTATATGCA
>NW_005054302.1:12577837-12579486 GCF_000277835.1 Geospiza fortis
AAAATCAATTACAACAAATAGACTAGAAGGCCAAATCAAATACATAAAACTCAGCAGTGGGATGATAAAAGAAAAGCAATGAAATGGTCTTTTCACAGAATGCATCTATTTTCCACATAGAAAGTAGAAATAGGGTGATTTTCCTGATTTTTGGGGACTGATTTTTAAGCTGTAACATTGAAAGGATGACAGTCTTCCCTTCCCCAGGTCAAACAACGCCAGCTGTCTCAGCCTGTCTTCATAGGAGGTGCTCCAGGCCCCAGTCATTTTTATGGCCTCCTCTGGGCTCACTTCAAGACATCATCCTTGTGTTGAGGACTCCAGAACTGGACACAGTGATCCAGGTGGAGTCTCTCAACAGCAGAGTGGAGAGACAGAATCCTTTCCCTTGCCCTGCTGGCCATACAGCCCAGGACATGGTTGGCTTTCTGCACTATGAGGACACATTGCCAGGTTATGTCCAGCTTTTCATACATGGGAACCCCTAAATGCCAATAAGAGGTGATGGTAAGGACAAACCCTTTTCAGCAGCTTCCAGGTAAAAAGACAGATGCTTTAATAAGCAAAACCTAATGCTTCATTGAAGTGGGACAGATATGAAGCAGTACAAGACTCCTCCAAAAGCAGCCCCTGAAGGCTAACCTAGGGATGAGGAGGTGGTGGGGGCTGAGTAGCTGGCATCCACTTCTTGTTGCTGCAAGAAAACTTGGCTAAAGCACTTGATATATGTGGGTATAGGGAAGTAGAATAATTTAACAGAGCATGGCACTTGTAAGAAGGTGGGTGTCAGTGTGTTGATGTATGTTTTAAAATAGAATTACTTTCTCCTTCTATAGGTGTTGGATTGAGTTTTGCAGCACTGTTGCTAGAGAGAAGCAATGTTAATTACCACAAAATCTCTGGCTTAAGAGTTCAACCACAGGTCTCCATGTACAGTTCCTTTCCTCAAAGTTAATTTGTGTGCTGTCTTGAACCCATAAACGATCATGTATGTCAAAGCTCATGTATACCCTCTAATTTGTTTACACCCTTCCCTGCAATCCAACTTCCACAAAAAAAAAAAATTCGGACTCTACCAGTTTAAAAAATCATAGCTGGGAGTCTGATTACCAGTTGAGAAGGCAGATGTCTTGCTGCTAAGATAACTTCCAGAATGAGTAGGGTTGTTGGGGTTTTTTTGTTTTTTTTTTTTTGGGGGGGGGGGTTATTTTGGAGTTTTTTGTTTGTTTGTTTGCTTGTTTGTTGTTATTTTTCTTTCTTTCTTTGACAAGAGTGCTAAAACCAGGATAAAAGTGTTCAAAAATGTGAGAAAACTAAAGCTTCCTGGTATTTCTGATTTACATAGGGATTTTTCTTATTTTGAAATGTATTCATAAAGATGCTGTAAAATGGGAAGATTTGAGAAAAATGCAAAATTTCAGCTGCTTTGTAACATGCCCTGACATTTCTTTTATATCTATATATAAGGAATATATTCTGTGTATGCATATATACACAAACAGAAAGGACTGTTTTGGTTTTTTTTTTTTTTAATTTTCTTGCAGTTGAGAACACTGACAAAAATCCCAGTCTGGAAACCCTTCACCAGATGAACTGAGGTCCACACAGTGTTACTTATCCTCCTTATCTCTATTTTTTGTTTGTCTTTC
>NW_005054302.1:12579496-12620966 GCF_000277835.1 Geospiza fortis
AGATAAGGCTTCCAGGAGCAGGCCTGGCCACCGTCCAGGGTTGGAGCAGTGTTCAGCGCACAGGAGCCTTTCTTGCTGAGCCCTGAAGTGCTACTCTGATAGCAGGCTAAATAACAGCTAGTAAATGTGGAAGGAACCCAAGCCCAGCACTGTCTTTATTAACACCTTTATTGTGCCTTACCTGTGTCTTGGGAGGTTTCTGGAGTGTGTTGGTGACACCCTCCTGTATAGATGAATTGGCTGATGAGGGAAGATGCTCTGCTGGACCACACATTTACAAACAAAAGAATACTGTACAGATATGTGATGCCTGGGGGCAGCTTTGGCTGGCAACCTGGAGAGAGGGGAGCTCAGGATTTTGAGAAGAAGGAAAAAGGCAAAAGTCAAGGTTCAAGCCTTGATTTCAAGAGAACAGACTTCAGCCTGATCCTGCTTGGGAAAATCCTTTGGAAGGCCCTGGACTGAAGAGGTGTCAGGGAGATCCAATCGATTTTCAAGAATAACCTCCTCCAAGTTCAAGAACGATCTGTCTCTGCATGTAGCAAATCAAGCAAAGGCAGCAGGAGGCCTGCAAGAATGAATAAGGAGTTTCTGACTAAACTAAAAAATAAAAAAGAAATTTATAAAATAGATGGAAGGGACAGGTGACTGGGGATGGATATATACACTCTGTCTGAGCCTTGGTCAGGTCTGATTATTAAAATTATTAGAGATGCCTCTGCCCAAATTAAGGTGCAAATGAGACCCTATGCTGAAGTAAATAGTATGAATTTTATTTAACAGTAAATGTGAGGTAGAGACAGAAAGAAGTATAAAAAGAGACAAGAAGGGAGAGAAAGAGCGACAGAGAGACAAAGTATAAAAATGTCACCACTCCATAGATTCCAACAGCATCCCATTGGTCCTCTTCTTGTCTTCTCAATCATAGGGTCCCACAAAACACAGACTATGTTACAGACTAATATACATTCAGCCCAGGTGGGAGCACCCAGGTTCCTCTCCTGGTATCTTCAGAAAGAGAAAGAAGGAGAATCCATGGAACTACAGGCTGGTAAGCATGACAGGAAAGGTGGTGGAGCAAATCACAGGATTTGATCATAGGAAAGGTGGTGGAGCCAATCCTCCTGGGAGTAGTTCAAAATACAGGAAAGATAAAGTGACTTAGAGTAGTCAGTGTAGGTTTATGAAGGATATATCATGCCTTACCAAACAGATAGCCTCCTATGATGAAATCACTGGGTGTGGATAAAGAGAGAACAGTGGATGATGAGTGCCCTGTCCAATTCTGGGCTCCCCAGTAAAACAAATGAGGATAACTGAGTCCAGAAAAGGAACACAAAGATGATTAAAAGTTTGGACCATCAAGGAGAGAGAAGAGAGCTGGGACAGTTCATCTGGAGTAGAGAAGGCTCATGGAGATCTTAAAGAATCTGTAAAGAATACAGAAAAAATGAAAAGTTCATTAAACATTTTTAAAAAATGCTTTTTTATTGTCTGTGTGGTCAAACAGTGAAATACATTGCCCAGAGATTGTGAAATCTTCATGCCTGCCTTTACCTGCCCTGCTTTGAGCAGGGTGTTACGTTCAGTAATCTCCAGAAGTACTTTCCTGCCTCAGTGCTTCTGTGATATTTGAAATGATACTGAATACAATTTATAAAAGAAACTCCTGATGAACTTTTATCAGGTAAAGGTAGCATCTTTTGTTGTTTTGTTCCATGGTTTCAATTTACAGTTACAAGGGAAATTACATAAGCCAATGCATATTAATTTAGGACCTACTCTTACAAATTTCCCTGCACTTGATGTTAGTGATAGTCTTCAAGAACCACACTTAAATCTACATGAATTGGACAAAAGTTTCACCAATGTGATTCAGCCCCATTCTTAAAGGAGACTGTCTCTGTGGAGGACGGTATTCTATGCTCTAAATTCCTCCTGTGGCGTTTCAAATTGACCCTCATGGGAGGGGCACAGTGCAGGTTACAGATTATCGGAACTGTTCTAGCTTGACTTAGACATGCCCATGTGTAGCTCTGTAACTGATTCTCATCACACAAATACTCTTCAGTGCCTGAGAGGGTTAAAACTGCTGCATTGTCACTTTGGTCCAGGCTTTTGTCCAGCTCCAGAGCAGCATTCCGTCAATGAGTGGGATGCTTCCATCTGCAGCCTCAGTGAGTGCTCTTACACTTCACTTATTGAATCTGAGGTACAACAAATTTCCTTTGGAACTGGCACATTTCAGGCTGAATCTGTGCTGTATGATGCTTTCACTGCTGTCTGGCCCCAGGGACAAGCCATTTTACTTTTCCCAGAGTATTGCTGACCCCCCTGTTATTAGATTTTGCCCTTGGCAGACATTCTGGTCCTTGCCTTATTGCTTTTTGAGTTGCACTGTGTTCATATATTCCCAGGTGACTGTTCAAATACACTTGGTATAAAATGCTCTGCAGTTCATCTAAGATTTTTTGCTGCAAGCTCCAAAGGATAGACTTTAACTTGGATTTTGTTAGACTGTATGGATCTATATAAACAAATATCCTTGAGAGAGGGAATTGTATCAAATTATTATTAATTTTTGAGCTTTTTGAAGTAGAAATATGCATTCACATCTGAGCATTGTCTGTGTTCACACAGGGCTGATGGACATGGAAATATGCAATAAGTAGTCAAACGTGGTTCCTTTATCAGACTAAGGGTTGCAGTGGTGAGAGAGCCACAAACTCTCACTCTTTTAACACAATGATTCGTGCACCACTGGCCTTTTAACTGTGTAGCTAACAACTCTGTATTCATTCCATACCCCAGAATTAATTGGAATACAAACTGGCAAAAAACTCTGTGCAGAATGTCAATGTTTTGTATTTTTTTTAAAGTAGGATATTAAATTACCTTATAGTCTATGATATTGATTTGTATGTATATGTGTGTATATATATATATATATATATGCATACCCACAGAGAGATGTGTATTAGCATGCCTCTGAATTATGCTGTCATTTATACAGCATAACATTTATACATATGTCATATTAGGTAACATAAATATGATGGTGTAGGTCACTCCCTTCAAGACATTAATAGATATATGTATGTATCTATTAACAGATATAACATTAATAGCTGTGGTGTGAAAACCCTATGTCATTTTAGATGGCAATCTTTTGAATGCATACATTTCTAATAATCTGAATTTTGGTCACCAAAATTTAAGAAAATATACAAAACTGTTAGAGACGATCCAAAGGAGGGCAACAAAGATGGTGAAGGGCCTTGAGGGGAAGCCCTATGAGAAGCAGCTGAGGTCACTTGGTCTGTTCAGCCTGGAGAAGAGACTGGGGGGACCTCAATGCAGTCTGCACCTTCCTTGTGAGGGGAAGAGGAGGAGCAGGCACTGATCTCTTCCCTGTGGTGACCAGTGGCAGGACTGGAGAGAATGGCCTGAAGCTGTGTCAGGGGAGGTTGAGGCTGAATATTAGGAAAAGGTTCTTCCCCCAGAGGGTGGTTGGGCACTGGAACAGGCTCCCCAGGGCAGTGATCACAGCTCAAGAAGCAACAATTTCAACAATGCTCTCAGGCCCATGGTGTGACTCTTGGGGGTGTCCTGTGCAGGGCCAGGAGTTGGACTCGATTATCCATGTGGGTCCCTTTCAACCCAGCATCTCCCATGATTCTGTGAATACCTTTTTTTTACAAAAACTATTGCTTTCATTATCTCAGACAACACTTGTTTTTAAAAGGTATGTTGATAACAAGTCTGGTGCTCAAGGTTAAAATCCTTTACTGTTGTGTATGCCACACAAAGAGGAGAGGTAGAATCCAGGATGCAGTTATGCTTTCCTTGATTCTTGTCAATGTAATTGCATCTTCAATATCTTCAATTTTATCTCTTCTCTCAGAGAAAAAGGTCTCTACTAGTGACAGAGAAATAGTGAGGAATTCCTGAAAATTAATACTGTAAAATGAGTTTCACTTTTATGTAGAGCTCAACGCAGCCTGTAATGTCTTAATTTGATGGAATTTTCAAAAATGTTATTATTTACAACTGAGATGTATAGATTTATCATCAACTCTGCCAATTAAAATAGAATTTTAATAGACTCTAATAGACTCTAATTAATATTAATATAGTATTAACATAGAATAATAGATAGGCAGAAAATACAAAAATAAAACAGCATAGAGATACATAATGTCACATGGAATTTCAGTTATTTTTTACGATGATTTTATAAAGTTTGAAATGTACATATACCAGAGAAAACACAAACAAATATAAACACAGAAATACCACCCAAATTGTTGTTGTGCTTTCATGTTCTTACTGCCTGGACAGCAGCAGAGTAAGGGCTCAGGGGCAACATCTGGTTCACCCAGCCTAACAAGTTACTTGGTGTCAGCTGAGCCCTGCTAACCACCTACCTGGGTGGCAAATGCAAGCTGGTATGGTTTATATTACCTGTCCTTAAGTGTGGTCTCAGCTAAGACAGATTTCTTTGCATCATCTCCATGCTCAGTGTGCTTCCCTGGCCGCCTCTGCCTGCAGGAGATGGCTGAGTTGCAGTAACCTGTTTGTGTGCATGAAGGGATCAGCTGGCATCATCAAGCAAATCTTGCAGCGATCCTCTAAGCCATAAACAGCCCAAATTAGCTGCCTTCTCCCATGACAGTGCTGCAGCAGGGCTGCAAATTAATGATAGGTTCACACCACCCCACCCCAGTGCCTTTGGATGGCAAGGAGGCTAAACCAGTACAGATACATGGTTCCAAAAAGGTGGAGCAAGGCAGGACATTTCAGGAACATTTTAGCAGAGGGTGCCTATAAAAGCCAGCTCACCATGAATTTGGGAGATCTGGGTACAGCTTTCACTCAGCAAGATGTTTCAGTCCATACTTCACTTTAGTTCAGCAAATCATCCCTCTGACTGCAATGATCCCTCCTCCATGCTCACCCCACATCTGAACACCTCACTGAGCATCTCGCTGGTAGCCGTACTGCCAGCCCAGGGTGACCTTGATTGAGCCTGTGAGGAGCTCATTGTACCGGGGTTCTGCTGGGGCCAAGAATTTAGAATTCAGAGAAGAACTGGAGATTTAAACAAGTAACACGATTATCCAGAGCTATTATAGCTAATTCCAACAACAACTTTGGAAGAGAGATAAAGCCTCATGCTTCTGGGTATAGGCCAGCCTCTAACTACACTTACTAATAGCCTAAGACCTCCAGTTACCAAACACCTGCTTTCAGCTACTTTCCACGCACTGTTCTCTGAGCAATGACCATCATCAAAGAAGGATGAAACATCAGACATAATTTAAACCTTATCCAAAACACCAATTTCATTATTTCCAAAATTGCTAAATCCCCTCAGCCCGTTCTTTGTTTAAGCTCTAAAAGGGGAAATCTTCAACTTTAGAGGGTAATGGTGAATGCTTAGAAGTACTCAAGTATTTGATCCTCTCAGGAAACAGAGGTGCTGTAAAGGCAAGAATTGACATAGCACACACTACCAGTAATAACAGTAATGAGCTTGAATCATGCAAATATACTAACTGATCAAACTGGTTTGCCTATCAAGTTGTTGTCCATACCTAATAAGGCAAAGCTCTTTAAAATTTCTCTCCAAACAGGATACAAATGGCAGCTTGTTTGTGGAAAGACAATTTATCTTATTGAAAAAAAAAATCCTCTTATAAAAAAAGGTTCAAGAAAAATAAGACATTTTTCCTCTAAATTTACCTATTTCCACTTTGTGTGTTTATGTATATATACACACACAAACACAAACTCAAAATTTGAGTTTAAAGACTGATTATAAAAGATTGCATAATATGAATGTTCTGGATTCTTTGTCTACTAAAATCCAGCTTTTTGGATAGATGACAAAATTCTAATGTCATTTCAGTCCACACTTGGATAAGAACTCTATCAATTAATATTGCAATAAGTAAAAAATATGTTTTCATTTTCAAGAACATCAAAAAATATAAAAAAAAATTATTCACTGATAAGTTGCACACAATATTAACATTCTGTGGGTTTGCCATCAAAGCTGCTAAAATGATCAAACACCTCTAGGTAATGGGTAGAAGTTCCCAGCTAAGCTGCCTAGGTAAAATTCACTGTGCTCTTCATTCAAAATAAAGGGACAGTCATGTCAGTGGAATTATTTACTCAGATGGGTTCAGTTTGCAAGTTTGGCATCCCTTGTTTTGGAAAACAGATGACTGTTGAGACACTGGCATTCATATGCTCGAATGCTGTTACGCTTTCATAACTTCTGATTATCAGAGTCATGAGATAAACCTGGATTTTTTGCATTTTAGAGTCCAGATGTATGAAAAAACAAAGCACAAGCTGCATGCTGCATTCAGATGGGAGCATGATTATAGGTATAGAGAGACAATCACAATTATGGTAACAAAATTTTAAAATATGTATCTGCTGTAATTAAATGTGTACAGCCCTCTTAGTATGGACACAAGTAGAGCTGCTGTATATCTATATATATATCTGCTATAACTAGTGATGTAACTGCATTCACACTTACACAGATTAGAACCAAATTTCATCCAAAGCTGAAGTCATTTCATCCAAAGCTGAAGTCATACACGGAAAACTCCCTTCAGAGGTTTCATTTTTGCACTAAAGTGCAAAAATTAAACCTCTGAAGGGAGTTTTCCGTGTTTTTTTGCAGTGACTGGCATCTTAAAGACATCCAGAAACAAGCATATATTATCACCAGGGCAGTGATTCAAAATTTACTGTGTGTAAAACTAGCGCACAACAGAAACACTGTCCTTTCAGCAAGGAGCCAAACAGAGTACAGAACTGTTGCATGAATTTTCCTGTAAAGCCTTTAGCAGCCAGACTAATCCCAGACACACCTCGTGCTGACCTTTACACACATACGCACAAAACTTTCTGGGAGACTTCCTTCCCCCAGTTCGTCCTTACTTCATCTCCCAGCAGGGCTGCCTGCTGGACCTGGTGATCCTGCTTCCGTAGGAAGGGAGAGAGCCTCCACCTACCTTGCTCTCCTTCCTTCCCTGCCCAGTCCCTCACCCCCTCTCTTCCCCTCAGGCTGGCAGGATTCCTGGGGCAGAGCATGCAATCAGTTTGCAGGGAGCAGCCGCAGCCAGAGGAAAGATGCAGAAGCACAGCCAGAAGGAGCACCTCTACAAGCTGCTGGTGATCGGGGACCTGGGAGTGGGCAAAACCAGCATCATCAAGCGTTATGTCCACCAGAACTTCTCTCCCCACTACCGGGCCACCATCGGGGTGGACTTTGCTTTGAAGGTGCTGAACTGGGATGCTGAGACTGTGGTACGGCTGCAGCTCTGGGATATTGCGGGTGAGTACAGAGGAGAGCCCTTTGCCCCATAATCTACTGAAGAACAATACAAAATACAGACCCCAATTCATTTGTACTGATCTGAAAGCTAGGAACTGCCACTGCCTATGGAGTGAGGGAGAGCAGATTGAGGAGAGAAAACTTTGAGAGCAGCCTGACATTTTGGAGATTCCCTAAAACCAGCAGACTCCCAAACTAGGGAAGCCAGAGAGTCAGAGTGGAACCTGTGCTAGCTGATTTTTCTCCCAAGCCCTTGGACATATTAAGGGACTCAAGCACCTTTCTCCAAATGCCCCAGTTGTTTTCCCTGCCGCTGACAATGTTCAGTTTTGCTTCCTTGAACTAACAGATCTCTATGACAGGAGGAAGAATAACAAGAATGTCCTGCTAAATCTTTTTAATTTGGTGGAATAGATGAGGCATTCAGTAAGATGATTAAAATTACTTTTATAGTTAAAAAAATAAAGAAAATGTATATGAGTTAGTTTATCAAAATACCTTCCTTCTTCCTCTCTCTCATACCTGCCCTCCTTCAGTCCAATGAAAGCAACTTCTTACATATTTTGGAAAGAGAAATATTCTATTTGGCAGTCATTCTGGTTGCTAAAAATATAATTACTCATATTTAAATATCCTTATTCCAACATTAAGCAAAACAAAAGACTATTAACCCTCTGCAAGGAGAGAAGCAGTAAAGTCCAGATATCCCCACATGGTTACATCATTAAAACCCACAGAATTTGACATTGTTGCTGTCAGTGCTTCAGACATTTTTGATTTGGCTTCAAATTAAGCAGGCAACTTTTTTGCCGCCACCTTTCTGAAAAATAAATCATTTTTGTTTCAGTCCAAGAAATGAGTTTATCTTGATGGCATATATCCCATGCTGTAAGTAACAATTTTTCATTTTGTGAATGTAAGAATCAAATACAACTGTAACAATAGATTACAACATAAAGGGAAGCATTTGAAAACTCAATTAAATTAAGAAATTACTTTCATTAAATAGGGAATAAAGGTGAACATCATATCAGCTGTTAGGCAACTGTACCAGCCTGTGACCTGAGTTGTGAGCCAACTCAGGCTCATTGATCTAGTCTGGAACAGCACTGGGTAAAACTGGTGAAATGAAAAAATTCTTGACATTCTTATTGGTGGAGGGAGTGCTTTTCTGCTGCACTGAGCTGTCTCATGTCTGAGCTCTGAATTTGGCACTGAGGTACTAAAACTTATGCAACAACACTGCTTTATGTAAAACGTATAAACTCCGCTTTTTCACATGCTAATTCAGTCTTGTGGTTTTATAGTTTTAAATACATATGTGCTCAGTTTTCTTTATTAAAAGATAGAATAATGTGGCAAACATTTATTTTACAGTTCACCAATGGCTGATTGTAACAACAAATACGTACACTGCCAGAAAAACATTTCTGTATGAGGAAAAAAGCATTTAATAGTAAATTCTGACTGTATCAGGGACTTAAAGAATGAATTTTGCATGCCTTGTTTCAGAGATTTATTACACTACTAATCATGTGCTGGCGGATCATATGATGTAGCTTTCAGTCAGGCTGCAAAAGCAATTACACCTAGTTGTAGTACTGAATGACTAGCATGCTTTCTGAGTTATCACACATGACAGAGAGAATTACAGCACAGTACTAAATTTCGTATGAATTGCCCAATTCAAAGCATCATTGTGAAGGTCAAGACAGTGGTTGGTAATAAAGAGTTGCTGTCTTAGCTTTGATGACTTCTGTTTAAGGAGTTTTAGCTGTTGCTGGCTGTGTATAGAGAGCAAGTTCTGTAAGCAACACGCTGAATTTAGATTATCATAGTGCAGGCATAAAAGTTATCACACATAAGGCATTTGGCTGATGACAGAAAAAGAGGTTCAAGAATGAGAGAGAAGTAAAACTGATTAGAAATATGGAGAGAATGGAATTGGTTTCTCCTGGCTGTAGCTGGTCATGTAAAATCATTTGCAAAATACAAATGGGCAATGAGAAGAGGGAGGAAAATAAAATCTCTGGTCTAAGAACATCCTTTCTTTTTTGATGGACTCTGTTATCAAGTCAGGCTTATCTTTTGGGGTAAGGAAATAAACTTTCAGTCCCTGACCAAGCTGAAGGATGTTGGCTTAGCATGCAGAACAGCTTGAATTGAAGCAAATTCTGTAAATACACTGATAATATTTCATATAAGGAATGATATATGAATACATATATACATATCTGGTATTATTTTAGCTCTTATATCCTCCCCCCTCCATTATACAGGCAGTGAACCCAGTACCAAGCATATGTGTACTCCTCCTTGCTTTTCATGGGTAGTAAATTGTTTAAAAATCTAGAAATAATTTTCTTTAAAATATTGTGATTAAAACTAGTGTCAAACTAATCTACATTATTAGTAGGGTTTACGTATGTTGTGACTTCATTTGAGGAGTGACACATTCCAGCTGTGGTAGGACCAAGTAGTTTGACCTGGTTTACCCTTACCATACATAAGAAGAAAATTTTGTTTATCTGGTGTCATCTAATTAAATGTAGTTAATATTTGTGTAAGATATTTTTCTGTGTTTTTTAATTTTGTAAACAAAACTATAATATCATCTAACAGCTAAATGATGAAACTGCATTTATTTAGATGAGAGAGAAATGCCAAAAAACAAGGATAACTAAGTATTACAAAAATTAATTCAGGGATAATGTAAGCTCTGCATTACATGTTGTTACTTTAAGACAGTGGTTTTAACACATACTGTATTCCTTAAACTAAGGGGGTTAGGCAGGAATAGTAAGATTAACCATAATGCTATATGATCTTATGGTGTTTGTAACAACATGCTGTCATTAAAATCTGTGAACTTATGTCTGATTCAGTGAAGTGCCTAAGTTTGAGGTGACTGAATGTTTAGTATTGAGTGTGGGAGGAGCTATACATGATAAAATTCACCTTTTTTAATTCCTTAACAACAATTCCATTTTGTTTCACAAATTATTAGTTTTGGTGTTCCTGTTAAAATGTGTCATCACCTCTACTGCTGTGTCATACATTAAATCTTGCTCCTCAGTCAATTTCTGTCTTTATTTCTCTTATCTTTTCTGCTGTCTTTGTGTGCATGTCCTTTAAATTCATTCACGAATTCTTAGAAGGAAAGCTTTAAAGAAAGTCTGAATGATATTTTGCACAAAGTTACAGTGGATGGGGTTGGCCCTGCAGATGCAGTCTGGCACACTGCTTCTGAAGAAAACAGCTGTTGCAGACAGCAGATCTGTGTGTATTTGCTATTCCCTTCTCTGGACGGCTGCTCTCTGTGCTACTGTCTGGGTTTTGTCCCCAGACAGCCCAGAGATTTCTCTGAAGACCAGCTTTAGCCATAGATTTACTGCAGGGAGGAGCTTTGAACATCAGAGAGCAGAGAGCAGCACATCAGAGTCTGCTCCCTGCTCCTTTTCCACAGCCATCTCAGCCTCCTCTTTATCATTCCTTCTGCATTTGAGTGGGCTGGGTTATTCATTGCTACCAAAAAGATATTGTTTTGTGTTTAAAAGTCTGGTTCTCATCTCATAAACTGTTGGACCAATGCTTTGGGGGAAGAATAGTTTCATTTTCTTTCCAGGTCACTTTCACCTTCAGAAGCAGCAGTCTACCCATAGATATAGACGAGCATTTCTGCACTTGTAAAATTTTTAGGATTGTTATGCTGCAGAGGGAGTAAGTGGAAACCTGTTCACTAATGCCAGGCGCAGCACGGCCTCAGCATTTTAGGCTTTTGGCAGCTGCTAAGCATTGCAGCACATATGCATAAATAAGATAGTCATGGTGATTTCTAGGCTAAGTTACCTTGAAATTACTGTTCTGCAAACATAAATAAGTCTCTTGCTGTGAGGGTTTTATCTCAGTAGAGATTGGTGCTGGAATCTGTGGGCCAGATCCTGCTGACAGCCTGCTTTTCCTCATTCTGGGGTGGTGAACATCAGCTCAAGGGCTGCTTAAGCTTCAGTCCATAAAGACAATTATTTGAATTCAAGTGCGAATACTCTAAAAGATATTTTGAAGGGAAAGGTAAAAGATGTTTAAATCTTCTCCACAGTTTCCAGCTTTTCAATGTTGACTAAAGGCTGTCTGTAAAGCCAGGTAGTTCCCAAAATCATTGTCTCTTAGGACCGTGGCAAGAAGTAGAATGCATCATAAAAAGCAGCACTGGGCAGTTTCAATCAATTTTTAATTTAAATTTTTGTGCCACATTTCAGATGCTGTGGTCAAAATTGTGGAAATTATCTGAGTTTCATCCATTTATCATTACTTTTTATACCTTTATTAGAGATGATAGTGGTTAGTGAAAATTTTTAGATTACTGAACACATTTATTTGGGGTAAATTTTTATAAGCTATGAAAGTTCAGCTGATGGTTGCTTTAAACCCATGAACTGGTAGCTTTTCCTGCTGCAGAGGTGTCACTGAGATTAGGATAAATGTGCAGGCAGCTGCTCTTCAGACAGGGATGTTTCCCTTTAGTAGAAATCTTGCTGCTTTATCATCTTGATCTCATTGGGTTCACTTCCAAGTAGAGTAGGATTCATCTGAATTAACAATTAGACATTTCTTCTCAATCTCAGACTAAAAAGGGATTCTAACCTGCAGTACTCCTAGTTAATTTTTTAATCTAATTTAGGGCTGGTAATCCTAACATAAAGCCCCATCTCAGTGGGCAAAGGCCATTGGAATTGCAGGGTTTGATGCCAAATGCCAGGGGTCTTGTAAGTGATGCAGTAAAGTACTAGGGGCCACATCAAATATTTCCCAAGCTTCTGATCCTTCCAGTGAAAAGCAAAACCAATCTTCCCCAGTTGGTCTTGCAGTAAAGCAGATTCTAATGTTCAAGGCTGCCTGAGAAATATCACTGAATACCTAATGGTTGATCTATTTTCTAGCCTAATTCCCCTAAGACATTGTGTTGCTGAAAACCTAAGGCCAGATTTTGACATCTTTAATATGTCAAGCAGTGCTATTATTATGAGCAATTCTGCTAAACTAAAAGGTTTTAGGAACCTCATCTATTAATATAGGATTTTGTTCACATAAGCAAGAATCTGTGGAAAAAAGAGTACTTCTGCATCCTTAGACATATTATTTACTTCTCCAAGCTCAATGCAAATACTAGAGATCACTTTTTCCACAATTTAAATTAAATAAAAGCCATTATGCAAAGGTCACAAAACTAAAACTCTGATTTATAAAGCACCTCTTTTTCCATTCAAACTGGCCTAATGCCTTTCTGTCAAGTATATTGATGCATTAATTATAATTGATGGAGAAAAAGACCACTTCAAAAACAGTTTAAACAGTTAATCATGCAGCTCCATTCTTTCTCTTTCTTTGAAGTGGTTGGTGATGGAAATTGGTTATCCCCATCTTCCTGCAAAATGCTGCTTTTACAAACAGACTGGGTTTTCTGTGCAGTGAAAATCCTTTGTGTCTGAAAAAGCAGCTGGAAGCCAGAGGAAGAATCAGTATCATAAAATTTGTCAGAAATTCGTGGGCCACTACTAAGCAGAAGATCAAACCTTAGGAGCCTTTTATTCCTTTAGTTACTCCCTTCATGGTGAATGATTTCATTCTGCAAATGAATAATTTAGTCAATGTTCTGTGACACCATGTCCCACCTATCCCAGCAATCTGTGTCCTAATAAATATGTGTGAGGCCTGAGTTGAGCTGTTCTCATATCACCTATAGTGTAAGCATCTCAAGAACTTTGAATGAGAAGTATAAAGTATCAGTGAAATTCAATATCCATCAAAAACTACTTGTATATGTTGTTGCTTACCTCATTGCTATGTTTCTAATTAGACCTTGGCTTTTGGTTGAAGGCACCTTCTTGCAGATGAAAAAAAGAACTTCTCAACAAGGAGATTATTGAATAGCACATGACTTAGCCATTCATCTGATTAGCCCGCTGAAAGGAATCATAAGACATTTGAATAAAAATAAAAATTAAAGAAATTTTGAATATGACCTCTTCTTTCCCAGAAAAAAATCTATTTCTATCTTGTTTTATCAATAGGACACAGTGTTTCTTTAAGATAAAAAAATTTTGACATGAATTTAGAGAAGACAGGCTTCTTCTTTGGTTTCTGAATCATGTGAATGACTGTCTTCTTGCTGCCACAGCGCTTAAAACCAAAGACAAACATCACAAACTGATGGTGTTGACCCCCTAAGTGGGTTCAGTGCTATTTCCATTAAATGAAAGTGCATGGTCTAGAAACTAAACCATTGTTACTTTTCCCTTCTCAGCCCTCCCTTACATTTGACAGCAAAATTTCTATGAGACAAATTCTCCGCAAATAACTTTCCTGGGGTCAGAGGCAGACTGCCAATCTTCTTGTCTTCCTAACCTACTCAAAATTGCTCACGTTGAGAAAATAAGGCTAGAAACAGGTTTGCATTCAATGCTTCTATTTACATAGCTGTTTTTCCCAGATATGGAAGCATGTACAGGAGTTGTCTTGCTTAAAAACTCCTATTGTTGTGAAATGTTTCAGGAGCTTATAATTCTTCTTTGGATCACAGCTGTGCTGCAGACATTAGCAGAAAATCTATTTTTTATTTTCAAGAAAAGTTCTGTGTAATTTATTTTTCCAGAGTTCCCATGAAAACAGCAGATATATTAACAAATCCGCAGCTGATCAACATACCACATCCTGATGTCATGTGTTAATTTGTTCATACTTTTAATCATATAAAATGAAAGATATTTACAAACATCCATGTTGGAATATACTAATGCACTCTTAGCTCACAAAAAACTCTATGGTTTCCCAGAAAGCACTTTGAATTCAGCAAATAAAACCATGAAGCTTGGGACAGAGCTGGTATGAAACCCTCCTCACAGATCTTTTCAGTGGAGCAATGCAGCTCTTCATATTGCTACTGCTGTGCTATTTCTTAGAGCACTTTCCATGTTTGTAAGGCTTTAAATTCACCTTCCTCACCTCTGTGTTTTAGTTTGTCAATAAAAGTAAATTTGTAATTATACTGATGCCTGGTACGGCTCCAGAGCTATATTATGGTACTGCTGGTTATTATAATTTGCATGAGAATATGCAGAATCCTCTTCATCCTTGAGCAGTTCAGTTGTGTTAGATGTTTTAGACAAAATACCATAGTACCAAGGAGTTTCCAATCTGGTGCTTATATTTTTTTGTGACTCTTGTTGATAGTCCTATAATGTACACAAAGACTCTTGGCACTGTCCACAGACTGAGAAATCTGCTAGCCTAATAAGACCATACATTTATTCACTTATCACACTTGTTATTCACTTATAATGAACTTCATTAAATTTCCTTGGGTGTTAGCTTGAAAATTCCTTTTTCATGCAATACTCTCCTGCATTTTCATACAAATTATTCTAGCATGGTATTTTAAATTATTTAGGCAAGGAGTAGTTTCCCAGAGACTTTTAAAATGAAGTCCTGCCTTCAGTAATGTTATCTTAGAAAACCTGCTATGTGAAATCCTGACCTAGACTGGAAGCACTGATTTTTACAAGGTAATGTGTTTTTTTTCCCTCCTACTTTCTTCATTACAGGACAGGAAAGATTTGGAAACATGACCAGGGTGTATTACAGAGAGGCTATGGGAGCGTTTATTGTCTTTGATGTTACAAGACCTGCGACGTTTGAAGCAGTGACAAAATGGAAAGAGGATTTGGACTCTAAGTTGGTTCTTCCAAATGGCAAACCTGTGCCAGCAGTCCTATTAGCAAACAAATGTGACCAGGGAATAGATGTTCTTATGAACAACGGCATCAAGATGGATCAGTTCTGCAAAGAGAATGGGTTCGTGGGCTGGTTTGAAACATCAGCCAAGGTAATGTTTCTATTTCTTTTCAAATGTTTCTAAGGACAGAGAAATCAGTTCCTAAAATATTTCATTTGGTCTAAATGTGCACCTTGAAAAGCTCCTCTCTTGGTAGTGTTAATTAAAGATAGATTTGTAAATATATAGCATGCATTTTTTTTTCTTTTAGGTATTTTATTGCAACATTCTGAAATGCAGCTGCTGCGCTATGATAAGCCAGCAGTAAAGTATGTACCCGGTCAACAGGCTACTGCTCAATAGCCTGGGGAGGAGGATGACCTTAGGCAAGGCATAAAAGCTACCTCTTGTGAATGATATGAAGATGTTTTTCATCATTCTTAACAATGAATAGTATCTCTAAATATTTATATAACCACTTTGCCTGAGAAATGCTGATTTGAGACAATAGCTTCATTGCCTTAGATTCCAGAAATAAAGTCAGTCTATTGTAGTGCTTGTACAATGTTCACTGTTATAAGCTCTCATTCTCAAAAGTCTTTTCAAAAAAACCACATATCTGGGGAGGAAGGAAATATCAGTGGTCAAAAGGCTGAATGAGCTGCTCTGAGGTTCAATTCTTTGCCTTGGAACAGATTTCCCGAGTTAATGGAATATTAAGATAAAAATCAGAATGGGCACTCAGACTTTCAAATTACAAAGGCCAAAAGTACATTGGTACTGTAGATCAATTTCAGATGTCTCGGATAATTTCAGTTCGTCCAGGATTTGGAAGCTGGCATGTGAAATATTGATTTGAACACAACAATTCAGTGGATATTGTGTTGATTTTATCCTATTATGAGAGCTGGTGTCATCATTAAGAGCTCTGGGGAATTTTTGGATGTTTGAAATGTAAACAGTTTGGTTCTGGTTTAACCTAGATTTCCAGTAGGCTGGAAGCCAAAATGCTACATTTGATTGTTTAATTCCTTTTAAACAGTTTATGTAAGGTACTTAAGAACTTTTAGGGTGTATATTTGTGTTTTACTTTTCTGGTCTTGACACCTTCTTTAAGCATTAATATTTAAAAGATGTTTCACTAGTAATCAGCAGAAGTAACAGCAGGGAAATAGCAGCATATCCCAGACTGCCTAAGCATTGCATGAACTCTGGGCTGAGATTGCAGCTTTTCAGTACTTAAGGGGGCTTATAACAAAGATGGGGACAAACCTGTCAGGAGAGCCGGTTGTCATACGACAAGGGGTAGTGGTTTTAAACTAAAAGAAGGTAGATTTATACTAGAGATAAGAAATCTTTTTTTTCTGACAAAGGATGGTGAAACACTGGAACAAGTCACCCAGACATGGTGGATGCTCCATCCCTGGAAACATTTAAGGCTAGACTGGATTTGACTCTGAGCAACCCAGTCTAGCTGAGGATGTCCCTGCCCTGGCAGGCGGGTTAGACAAGATGATTTGAAGAGCCCTTTCAACCCAAACCATTCTATGATTCTATGATTCTATGTCTTTGTAATTAATGCCTTTGCTTCTCTACTGAATGGGTCTCAAATGCAGCCACTGTTTCTTAAGATGCCATTTATAGAGAGAAATTTTGGTCTAAGTAAGTATGTAAACTATCTTGCTCTACAACAGGGTACTTCCTATTCCTTCATATGCAGCACCTGGTTTGTATTTAGGTCTGTGGTTCGTCTGCTGATTTGTGCTGGGCGAGGCCAAGAGAATCCAGTGATCCTCCCTATGATAAACTACATTTTACTATGAGAATGGAATCTATACCGTGAATTCCATACATCACTCCCCAGCAAGCACGTCGACCACTCAAAAAGGGCAACCACATTTATTGTGCCAAGAGTCATTGCAGATCATGACAGAAAATGAATATGCAAACAATTTCAAAGATCACAGAGAGGTTTTACAATGATGATGGAACCAGTCTGGGGCAGAACTATGGAAGTATAAAAGATGTATAGAGAGCATTTGTTTTTTAAAGTCATAACAGAGGAATTTTTCCCAAGTTTCTCTAAGCTGCACAGAATTAAGAATTTCTCTTATTTTAGATATGTTAAATATCTAGATTCTTCTTACATTATTTAACTCCAAAAGCCAAGCAGTCCCCAGATTGACAATGTAATCATTTAGGAACAGAAAAAAAAATCCAGCTATGACAAGACTTGCTTTCAAAAGCCACTCTGAAGGGAATGATGAGAGTTGAGGGCACACAGCTGCTACCAGACTGTTCTCTGCTGCTATACACCAGAGGCTAGGACCTCTGTAATCTGTTGTTCTGTAATCCACACACCTGATTTCCACCCAGAATTGGAGGCTTCTGACTTTAAAATTATGCAGAGTCATTCCAGTAAAGATGGTAGAATCACAACATTTAAACTAAGTTAGATCAAAATAATTTCTGCACTTGATCTAAGTTCTAAACTAAACCTTGCACTTCCTTTTCTAAACAAAAGTTAATATTACTACTATTTTAGAATTCTGGATATTGTACATACCTGGTATTCTTTCAGCCTAGGGCATCATAAGTAATTGAACTTGGGTGAAATAAAAAAAAATTACTAACTCTGCTACAGAGAATAGAAACTCCTTTGAAGCAGAATAGCATGCACAAAGGAGTCCTCATATTGCAGCTATCAGTTTTAGCAGTCCAAATAGGTAATAACTCTCTTTTTGTAGTACCCTGGAATAATTAGATCTCCAGAGGTTTTCTGGAGATGTGCTTGGAAATGTTAAAGCCTTGAGAACAAACTGAATATGATTTATGCATTTTGGAAAAACAAAGGTGATTACTTATAAAAAGAACATCTTTTTGTTCTGGTTGCCTTGCAGAAAGTAGCATGCTATATATGTACCTACCATATTTCAAGCTGTCAATGGTTTTAAGCTTTTGTCTGCTCACTGGAAGATTACACCAAAAAAAATCACCGTATTATTCCCTGGTGCTATTTTCGTAAGCTAAGCACTCCAATATAAAATATTTGAGCCACCTAATGCAGGCTTATGTATTAGTTTTGATTCTTGCATTGATCTGAAGGAAATAACCCTCTTTTAGTCTTCTCCCTACAAAGACAGAAGATTTTGTTTGGATAGTTTTCCATGTGAGAAGGGCTTTATTGGGCAGCACCACCTCACAGTGTAGTCACAAGTTAGACTGTTGCCATATATCCGGTGGTGAGCCTGGTCTTTTTTATATCTGCATATTTACTTCACCCATATTGATTGCAGTCTAAGAAGCACATCCCCAGATTGTCACCAAATAACCCTTAATAGTTAATTCTTTAATAAATTTCATGACCACAACTATTGTGAAAGAATCTTTCTTTTAAGGGAAGGAAATTTCTTCTTCCTGTCACACATTAAATTATCCAGCACGTGGCCAGAGCAGCTGAGAGCTCCACTCACATTTCCAAGCCTTTAAACTGTTTTCACCACCGTGCCTAGTTCAAAGAGGTGAGCTTTTGACCTGGATTAGAAAAGGAGCAATTTCAAGCTTATTATCACTTTATTATAAAACTAGAACTTGTGCAACAAAACAGACAAGTCAGGCAAAACTAGATGTCCTTGAAAGTACCTGATTCAGAAAAAACTTAAATACCTTACAACTAGCCATGGCTGTTCTGTTATTATGCCTGAGTTCCTCTTTTTCCCTGCTGTAATTCTGCTGTCAGCAATACAGAACTAGATGAAAAGACATTCATGTTTTGTCCAAATTGCCCAGAAAGGCTGGTAGCTGTGCTTTTCAGATCCTTACAAAACTAGGTTAAGCACACAGCTCCCTGTCTCCTGAGCACCGTAACCTGGAGACTGGTGAGCAGTCTGAGTCTCTGGGCTATTTGGATACATCCTATTTGGACCAGGACAATGTTATAGTTCTGCCTCTAAGAAATGTGGATAATAAGATGTCCTTTATTCAGCTTTTGTTTGACAGGCAGTCCATGGTGTGCCACCATAGATTCAGAATTAGTTGTGTTGGAAGAGACCTTAAAAATAATCTAGTTATTAACCCCTTACAGGGCCCAGATGCTAGACTAGCAATCAAAAGTCCTCTTTGCCATTGCTGTGTTGCCTTCAGAAAGCAATTCTCTCCTCTGTTCCAGCCTTTCTTTCAAAAAACAAAGACATTAATTCTTCCTGTCTTACCAGGGAATTCTGTGAATAATACAGGCTCTACTAGCCCTTGTTTAAATCACAGATTCTTCAGTTCTTTTGACTGGACAATTATTATGAAACATGAAAAAAGCAAGCTATGCAGTATATTTGCAGAGGAACTGGATAAGCACTTCTGATTTCCATAAAGAAGAGCAAGGTTTGGGCATGTATTTGAATTAGGCTGACACTCAAAACTAATCTGCTGATCTGGTAACTTAAATCCAAGCCATCCATTTGAGACTGCCAGACCTAGTTAGGGATATGTGGCTCCCTAGATTGTCTTTTTAATTCACTCAAAGAAGTCTAACCAATCTCACAGTACAGTTTGAGGAAATATTTCAGATTCTGCCATAAAGCAAGAAATAAAGCTGAGATTTAAGGCAGAATATTTCATTTCAGATGTACAACCACTCTGCGCAGAATCCTCTGCAGAGTTTGTTTCCTGTAATTAAAAGTAGTCCATTCAGATTATCCTGTGAGTATTAGAGCTGTCCTGTAGCTCTCTGGATCACTTTTATGAAATACATTATTTAGTGCTGTCCCAAATCTGGAAATTCAGAGAAACACAAAATTGTTGAAATCAGAAAGTCATTAAGTGAAATAATTTTGTTGCAGGCTATTCAACCAGATGTAAGAATTCAATCACAGAAAAGATCTTGTTCTCAGAGTTGCTGTCTCAGCAGTTCACATCTATGAATTTCATGTTCATGCATCTAGATGGCTTTTAACTCGTATGGCTGCATTTTCCTAGGAAATGCACTGCAGGAGCACAGCACACCATCTTAATAAGGCTCTGTTCCCAGCAGTTTCCAGGGAGTTCTGCTAAGGGAGCATATGGAACCATTCCCTCAGAGTGCTAGCTCAAGGGGAAGGCAGGTTAAAGCATCTTTCAAGTTATTTCCCTGCTCCTGGATTTTAGTGCAGTATGGAAATAAAATGTGGAAGCTATGAGCTTCTCACTAGGCTCCCATCTAATACCTGAATATTTCACAATTTGTAAATGTTTGCTTATGGGAAGTCAATTTCCTTCAAGTGCAGCAGTAGTCTAAGGGCATGTCTCTAGGCAGCGCTGATTTAGAGCTCCCCAAGAGCTCTGTGCCTGCATACACATTGTTCTTCACCCTGGTTTTCAAGGTAAGACTCAGAAGCATCAGAATCAGTAAGAGGAAAAAACTGTCAATGGGAAAAGCATTCTATCAGAAAACAACCAGATAGTCAAATCTAAGATATGTGCATGGTAAAGAAACAAAATTTCTTTCATCTGGAAGTGAGACAGGCCCTTAAAACTTGTCAGGGCCTTTATTCTTCTACAAGAGCTAAGAGCCACTCTAATCTGTGGGAACTTATTTCATACATTAAAAAGGAATGCCCTAAATGTTAATGTTCCGCATCTGCAGTAGAGATGGCAAATAAGGGGGAAGGTAATCCAGAATGCAAAAACGATTGCTGAGCTTGTGTACTGCTTTGAGTCACATTCAATAATGTATTTATTTTCCCTTTAGTTGATTGTTGCTTACAAGACATTATTTCCAATAGCAGTCAGTTCAAGGGTTTTAAATAATGCAGCTCTCTTTCCTTGCCCTCAGTTGCTATCCTTTCCATAAAAGTGCCCTTTGAAGGGATATATTTTGATAAGATTGATCTACAAAGCAAACGCTAATTTCATTTATGTCCTCCAGTGTTCCTTTCTGGATTTCAGAGATTAGTCAGAGCTATTTTCTTTGCCTTGTTTTGTTTGGTAATAGAATAAAGAGCAGCGTGTTCTGATTTCCATTCCTTCTTGATGAGGCCAGGAGAAAAACTTGCACAAGTAGAAGCAGGGTTCAGGTCCTTTCTCTGGCAGATTTTGGCAGGTTGATGCAGGATAAATCACTTATGGATGGATTCACATCTCAGCTCTTGCACTGACTGGGTGTATCAGTGTATCAGGTGATGGGCCTTACTGAGCCACACAGAAATGGGCTAGGCACCTCAGGGGACAGGGCAGGACAAGGTGCTTGGGAGAGGCTTTTATAAAGGCTGGCATGCTGAATCAGGGATACAGGACTGATAAAGACACCACAACGTGGGCAAGATCCTTTTGGCCTTGCAGTAAAAGCTCTCTCTTGGGAAAGAACTTTTCTTGAGAAAGGAAATTGTTGCATTCTTACCTTATCATGTGAAGACTTCATCCTATGCACTTTCTCACTTTCCAACTAGCCACTGCATGCTGGACCAGGGTTCATGTGGCTCTGCATTTTCTTCTTTTGACAAATGGCCATAGCAGCACTTCCCTATCACAGAGAGCTGCTGTCCAGATAAACACATCAAAGATGCAGTGCTGAGGAATACCAGCCTTAAAAGCAATAACGGGAGACAGAGTGCCTCCTGTGTTTGGAGAACTGTGAAGGTAAAAGTGGCCTCAGAGGAGGCTGGATAACAAGCACTGCAGGTGTGAAGAGGAGGAAGAGGAAGAGGAAGAGGAAGAGGAAGAGGAAGAGGAAGAGGAAGAGGAAGAGGAAGAGGAGAGAAGAGAAGAGAAGAGAAGAGAAGAGAAGAGAAGAGAAGAGAAGAGAAGAGAAGAGAAGAGAAGAGAAGTCTGAACTTCAGCAATCATCACAGTTTCTATGACCTTTTTTTTGTAGGACTAAGCCATACGGGAGGTGACAGTTATGGTATTTCAACATAGAGACCCACTGAAAGATAGTTTTTCACTCCACTGTCTCACCTATATTTTCTTGCTTTTTTGAAACATATTTAATTTTATTTTCAGGTGTAATTGAGGCAGTTTCCATGTCTCAATACCATTAGTAGGTTGCCTGTTATTATTTTTCTCTGTCCAATCTTACACTCCGATTGTTGGTTTCTTTGTGTTTGAGTGGATTTTCACTTTCTCTTTTTTTTCTTTCCTCCCCTTGATTGCCTCTCAACACTTCAAGGGCCCTAAAGTCACCAGACCTCTGGATGTCTGTGTTTGGATAGCAGATCACCTTCTACTGTCTGTAGCTTTTCCACTGCCTAGCAGAATACAGATTTTTCTTTTGCAAAACACACCATAGGAGGAGAGGTGGAGAAATCAATATTTCATTAGTCAGACCAGAATACAGCAATGTCTGATCTGCAGGTCTAGGACGCCACAGGATTAAGGTTGTAACAAAAGGCAGTAATAGCATCAGAAAGGAAGCGGTCAAGGCAGGGATCTGGGACAGCAGGAGTTGCTTTGCTGGAATGACCACAGGCTCCTTGCAGCAGGTGACTTACCATATTACTTCTCATCCATACTGTGTGCCCATTGTCATCTGAACCACGGGAGCAGGCTGGAGCTAGACACAAACTCAAAACCAGTTTGTGCTGGTTGTCAGGGTCACCCTTCCTCTTCCTCCCCTTGTACCCCAGCTGAAATTGTCATCCACACAGCTTAAACAGTTCATATAAATGTTAAAGGTGAGAAACTGCCTCTCTAGACTCAGTAGACCCAGGAGAGGACTTTTTATTCCTTCCCTCTTTTTTTTTTTTTTTTTTTTTTTTTTTTTTTTTTTTTTTTTTTTTTTTTTTTTTTTTTTTTTTTGTGGCTGTTTGAGTACTGGCTGGAGATTTTTTTTTCTTCTGCATTTTTAGGCTCATATCTGCCACATGGTTTTCCATCTATCACCAGCAGGGATGAGGGATGTGCACATATATCAATTTTATGCTATTGTGGGCTTGGTTCCTTCCCCATTTCCCAGTGCTGTAAAATGGTGGCCTCTGACAAAGATGGCTGCTGTTAATACATCTGAACATTAATCAGTTTGGGTAGAATCTTAGATAGTGCCTAAGACCTTATTAAATAAACACATGCTGCTATTTCAACACATAAGCAGCACATGGGCAAATTAAATGCTCACGAGTCCATCAGTAAAAACAAACACAATGTAAAAGGTTTTTACATTTCTGTTTTTGTGCATTTAACAATCCTGTTTTGGTTTCAGTTTTCTAAGCAGTGCTGAGAGATATTTTTCATTGTCTGGGTTTTTTTTCAATAAAATTTCACAGTGCTCCGAAAAGGGCTTTCAGTGCATGCTTGAGGAATTTTCTAGTCTGCTCTGAGAGAGTCATGTGACACAGCAGAATTTTAACATCTCAGTAGAGAGATGATTCCCAGCCCCATATTACTTTCTAGCAGTTACTAGGTACATTAATATGTACTTTTCTAAAGTATTGGGGGTTTACAACTTACTGATACTCTTTACAAACAAAATATTGAAAGTTCACGCTTGTCATTGAAGAAACCTGTGAAATCTTGCACTATTTAACATTTTCAGTTAGATCCACAGATTTCAGCCCTTTACTGTGATGCAAAGGGATGGACAATGGAATTTGTGGAGTTCTGACATCAATTTCAAGGAGATTAGACAAAGTCATGGTCCAGCATGTGGTGGCTAGTTGGAAAGTGGGAGATAGCATAAAAGACAAAGAATCGATTCCTTTAGCTTTTGATTTTCCTATAAATGTGTCTTCTCTACTGAAACACACACGTTTCTTTCTTTTATAGCTAGTTTATGGCCTCAGTACAGCAGGCTCCAGATTGCCATCCAGAGGGACCTGGACATGCTTGAGAATTGGGACTAGATGGCATGTAAATGTCCCTTCCAGTCAAAACTAGTCTATGACTCAGAGATTCAACTTGAAAACCTGGGTAATCTTAGGCTGCAAATAAAACATTATCTTTACTTAGCAAGAGTAAGGTGTGTATATGCACAAATGTATGCCTATGTATTGGTATGCATTTCCATATGGATGTATGTGGCTGTGTGATACAATTGCCTAGACGATTGAAGCTACAGTGAAGTTTCTATCTCCTGCCTTGTAAAATAAGTAATCAATGCCAATAGCTACACTAGAAGAGTGCCTTTTATGCCAGAAAGACTGAATTTTCATTCCAAACATATTGGTGGCTGTTATTTACAAAAAAATAATAAAATCTTTACTCAGTACTACTGCTTATTTTCTGTGCTGCATTGAGCTGTGTCTCACTGATCAAGCTGTTTCAGCTTTACTTATTCTACAAACAGGGTAAGAACTGCTGCAAGTTAAATGTGCAGTTGATATCAGGCCCACGTAGGAAAATATGTGCTTTAGCTTTCATTTTAAACCCCTAGAGTGAGGATTTCTCTCCTACAAATGAAAACAGTGGTGATATATTTCTTCTGAATCAGTGCATTGGAGATGCAGTGCATTGCAATCAGCCTCAACAAGAAATAAGGGGGGACTCCAAACCATAAAGAACTGTTTTAGTGTTTTGTGAGTAATTTGAGATTGTATGATTTATTCAATGAAACTGGTCCATCACAGGCTTCATTGTGAGCATTGCATACAGAAATCTTGAAATTGTGGGAAAGGCTTTAAAAAATAAGTGCTATGCATGGCTGCAATTACTGGTAGGTAATTAACTATTTGGACATGAGTAACCATTATTCAAGCAGTGAAATATGGTCTTTGGAGCTTTACTTCAGGCATCGATCTTCAACACCTCTCTGGCATTTGTTTTTTAGTTTGTTGAAGCAATCAAATCACCAAGAGATTGAGGTAATTTCAAATCAGCTCTGTATACATTTTAAAACATATATGAATTATAATATACATAAAACTTCACAACTCCAGTAAGCACTATTTAACACAGAGAATTTTTGAAAACTGTTTATTACGGTAAGTAAACTTTTGATGTTGCTGAGGGAAAAATTTAATTATGCACAGGAAATATGCAACATGTTTTTATTATTATTGACTAATCAACCTCTCTTTCTCTTTTATTTCCAGGAAAATATAAACATCAATGAAGCTTCCAGATGCTTGGTGAAACACATAATTGCTAGTGAGAGTGATCCAGTTCAGTCAGTTGAACCAGATATTATAAAACCACACTTGAATTCCTCCAAGATTGTCAGTTGTTCAGCTTGCTTTAAATCCTAAGAGACTTCCAGACTATTACAAGAGCTGAACAACTATGATTCACAATTTATACTTTATTCAACGAAACCAGCCTGCCCACATTGTCCCTAAGCAGATTGTAATTTTCTCAAAAATATATTTAAATTTTTCCTTTTCTTTTTCAGCTAAAATTTATTATGAGGTGTTCATTCCTAGCAACTATTCAAAACTCTCTATGGCTATTGGTCAACTAAGACTCATAGTGATGGCTGTGTTTTCCTATTTGGGTGGTACCAGTGATATCAAAACCCATTTCTTTGCCATGTGTTTTCTGAAAATTCCTATTTGTGATGAGACTGCAGCAGCGTCCTACTTGTCCATTGATTTCCAGGATGTTTCCTCAATACCTTGACCAGGCAAATGTCATCATTGCACTCTTTTTCACCCCTCAAACTTGAATGATCTTGTTTCATATGAGGAAGATTATGATGAAAATGAAAGTTGAGCAGTTCAGAAAGAGACACCTAGAATGCTCACAGTTAAATATTTCCATTGCAAGTTCAGTCTCCTGGATGTAGTGACAGGACTGAACATGCAGGAGCATTTCACATCATTCAATTCTCCAGAAGATCTGAGCTTCCAAGACTGATGAAGAATTGGCTCCCTCTTTCTGAGGAGTTGCATTCTCATAGTTGATAGCCTTATCTTAGATGAAGCAAAATGGAATAAGTCAAGGCTGAAGGGTGACAAAACAGGCAATCAGGGGTACAGTTTCCTGGGTGAAGCAGATCAGGGTTTTCAGAAACGGTTATCTATTCTATAAAGCCAGCATTTCCTCTGGAAAGCTCACACTGATTTTTTCCCTCCCTCTCATCCCTCATGCCACAGATATCCCTGTGTGTTTAAACTGTGTGTATTCTATAAGTCCTAACATGCATCCCTTCATTATGTTTATTCTCATGGGAAAATTCACTATCCACACTCTAAGATACCAGCAGAACTTTCCAGGAATCCATCTGTGTTGAGTAGAAGGGTATTTGCTTTCTGAAAACATTCTTCTAAAATGTATATGAATCATCACAGGAAGCAAGCAAAATGGAACAGTCTTAAGAGACACTTCTGGAAGATGTGAAGAATTTATTGAGCCATACTGTGGAAATAAAATTGTTGATTTTCAGCATCTCACAAAAAGTGCAGGTTGGTGGAATCATTCAGAGAAGTGTGTCTAGACAAGAAATCTCGACATCTGGCTGCAAGCCCCTTCAAGACAAACTTTGCTTCTATCCTGCCATAGACAAATCATTTGCAAATTCTGTTCTCAGACTTTTCCTTCTTAAGCTGTGAACTCTCAGTTGCAGGAGCTGTCTTCAGAGATGAGTTCCTCTTTTTAGAGAGGTGTAACAGCATAGAAGGGAGGAGACAAAATCCCGTGCTGCCTTATGTTTGCAGATGCCACTGCAATACTTCACTGAACACTTAGTTGAAAATGAAGGAGTGAAATTCTCAGTCTAGTGAATACCTGCTGCATAGGAAAAATGAAAAAAAAGAGGAAAAAGAAAAAATTCCTCAAGCTGACCTTATACTGTGGGACCTATGAGTTTCAAGTGCCTGTAAAATTCACCCTACTTGGCAATATAAGGCGTATGTTTGGACTCAAAGTTCTTTTCCAACTGAAATGATGCTATGACTTTGTGCCTCTGTCACTAAATGCTCTGTTACTATATAGGCACTGCAGACAAGAGCTATTTTTCTCTCTCTGGAGAGCCAGGGACAGAGACATAACTCTTTATGTGCTCTTCCTAAAGCCTTCCATTCTTCTCACAGAATTTTGGAATAAGAAAGCAAAGTCTCTAGTTTTAAAAATAAAAATTCACATCCAGAATTAATCTGCACAGACATAGATATATGGATGCATATATATATATATATATATATAATGAGCTGGCTTTTTTGAGAGTAATTTTCAAGTTGTCATGGATGCTGTCTCATCATTTAATACCTGTGCTAAACATTCTTTAACTCCTGCTGTGATCTGTGTCAAATACCTTAAGCTTCCTGCCTCAGTTTCCTCATCTGTAAAACAGGGATCTATGTACACACCTACCTCACAGCGCTCCCTGAAAGTTACTGTTGGCACTGTGCTTTGGGGATACACAAATGCCAAGCTCTGATACTGCTCAGAACGAAATATGAGTGCCCTCTAGCATAAAAACATGGTGCTGTAAAGCCTTAGTGTTTTAAATCTCTCAAAGGCTTGCCTGTGCTACAAAAATTAGCTTCAATTATTCCACCTCAGTTAAGCTGGTCAAGGTTATGAAGCAACATGTGACTGCATGGGCTGATCAGATTGGCTGCAGACAGTCTGCAAATGGAAGCTGTGGCTGCACAGATGTCATGGCACTAGTTTAATAATCTCAGCAACAAAGCTGCAATTCAGAACTAGCACCACATCAGTTATTTCAAATTTAAAGCATCATTTAAGTCAAGTCATATGGGCGCCTTATTAAGGATAACAATTCATATCCTGAGCCAACACTGTGGTTAATACAAGGAACTAGATATCTCAGATAGCTTCTAAAGGGCTAATTTTTCATGAGTTGAGCCCCATACTTCACTTATGAATCTGTGTGTCTCAGGTGAAGCAGAGGAAATTGCCATTTCATCCAAAAATGCTTTTCTGCCCAACTCTGAACAAACCTAGTAGTTCCTAATGTGTTTTGCTTATCTTCATATCACCTTTATTTGGTGGCTTCTAGCAATACACACTAAACATAATGGGAGATTCCTCAAGACTTTGAGAACTATGGCTAAAGATCTGGTATAACAGTAATTAAAACAACCCTGCATAAATAAAACAAATAAACAGAGGTATTTTTGTTCCTCACTCTATTGTATACACCAGCTTTAAAGTATGGGCTCATTATCTCTTCCATCTGTTTCTGTGGTGTCAGGTTCCACTGCAGTCACTTCTTAGGCAGATTTTCCACCTCTGGTAGATGGAGGACAGTGTGTGGCCAATTGCTAGACTAAGAACTATACAAGATGTAAGTTCTAAAGTCATACATATTTACAGCATGAGAATTAGAAAAGCATCACAAAGAATCAGGCCTCCTTAGGAGGTTACATAATTACATATGTTCATTTTTATTTGTACTAAAGTGATAAAAATCTGTCAATTTTTTTTTCTGTAACACAATAAATGTGTGAATGCAACCTGAATATCTAGCAAACAGAACCTTTTTAGAGGAGGTTGTTGTTGTTGGCAGGCCAGAATAAAAGCTTTAATTTAGAATTAATGAGCTCACTTTGTGCCAATACCCTTTCAGGAAATGTAAAGTTTAATTATACTGTGTCAGTCCCTAACAGCTTGGATTTCCTTAGGTTTTTCAATGCACTCTGTACTATGTCCTTTTTACTGGTCACCAGGGACAAGGCATCTTAATCACGCGTCCATTTCAAAATTAAAAATTTTCCCTTTCTGTTTGCAATAAGTAATGAACCATGAGTCTCTATTGCCTTGCAAATGGGCAAAGGTACTGCAAAGCAGAATTAAAATTAATTTTCATTCTAACTCTCCAAATACACCCCTGTGGATGTCCCAACACCTCAAACCATATGTTGATGAGCAAGGGAGGTGCTGGACATGAGAGATCACCCCAAAACACTAAAAGAAAACAGTGGTTGAACATCTTCAACCCCAGACATCATTTGCAACACCAGTAATGACAGAATTCTTTCATTTTCTCTATTCAAGCTCCATACAAAAAAAAACCTCATGACCCTAAATACTTTGGGCAGCACAGACATATTGCTGATAGGAAAATAGATGGAATGAAAGATAATTATTCACTTATTCCAGAAAGATCATAATTTATTTGACCAGGTTCAGCTTTCAATAGAAAGATATTTGGGAATCTGAAAATCAGGCTTTGTTATTCTTACACACTTTTTATATTAGAGAATGTATTTTTAATAATTTTTCTATTCAGGAATAGCTGTTCCAATAGTACTTTATGCATTCAGCTTGAATTGTTGTACATCAATATTTTAGCTTCAGATTTTTTTTCTGCTTTAACCTACCTGACTCTAAAAAATGGAGAAGGAGGGAGAGGGGGAAGGAGAATGTGCACCTTTAAACAGCAGTGTTGTTTTACTTCTTGAAACACCTTTTCTAGCTGGGTAAAGTGAAACTGGTAAACAGATGTGAGAAATTAATTTAGTGTCAATTGCCAGGAAACAGTCAATAAAAATATCTTTCACTGCACCAATATTCATGCATGTGACCACAGGTTCTATTGTAATAAAAGATGGTATTTCTGACAAGACATGGAATATGAGTAATTTGTAAAATTAATTCATTAGCCAAAGTAGGCACATACAAGTAGCCATAAGTTAATTCAGCTTTCCCCATATGTAGACAATTTATGACATATATAAAAGTCCATTTTAATAATTTAATTTAAATTGCTTACTTTCTGTACAACTTCTCTTTTAAACCATCCAGGTTAATGTTTGACTTTGGTTAAAGGGTTACATATCTGAGACAGAAACCTTCCACCTTTTCTCCCTATTTTATATCCAATTCCAGATGCAACTTTTATGGTTCCATCTCTTCAAAGAACCGCAGTTCAAAGTTTGATTTTATAGGCAGAATTTTTGGCTCACAAACAGGTGCATCATCAGTTTGGAGGCTCATTAGTAACCACAGGCTCAGTTCTTGGAAGTCTAACTGGGTAAAAAATGGCCTAAATATGTAAAATGGGCACCTGCATGTCTAGGATATAGTAAGTTCATTTTTCTTCAGCTGTCAGGACAAGATGGTACCTCCAGCAGTGTTACATACTTGACTTTTCATGATTCCCTAGAAATATTAGATTGTCTTTTTAATTCAAAAAAAAGAAAAAAGAGATGAGGTTGCATGCAGTGTCAGTCTAGTATTTATTTTACAGTTTTCAGCTTTTCTGCTACAAAAGCAAAAGTATTTGCATTCTGGTTTCATTTACTTTTTTAATGATGCAACCTGACACTCCCACACCCCATGGCTGAGGGTACTACAAGACCCCCAACAAATCCCCCGTACTTAGTGGCACAGCTGCAGCCACACTGACTACATCTCTCAACAAGGAAATATGTTTGACTGCACAGTTTGGGAATGCTGATTTTCTGAAATGATCCCCTTTACAGTTGCAGTGCATCAGATGCCTAATTAAGATTGGAACCTCTGTGTCTTATGTTTCAAATTCAGCAATAATAGTTTACAAAGATAAGATATTAAACTGAGAAAAACCACAGCACACTACTCCAAGGAGTGGAAGCTGAGAAAATGAAAATTTCCCAGTAGGCTTCTCTGCAGGTCAACAACAGAAAATTCTTCTAGTTTGGTATTTGCCTGGTTTCTTCCAGAAAATAAGCTGTTAAGCTATAGCAGCTCAATTCCACAGCAACTGGTAAGAGTTCCGCCTGGCATCTACAGAGTTTACATAGTTTTGAAAGTTCTGATTTCAAAAATGGCATCTTTGTTAAAGGTTTAAGTCAGTGGTACCTAACTAGTGGCACCTAAAGGTTAATTTGTTGTACCATGCAAATCTATCCATGTATCTTCTGCGTGAATCCATGTGTTTAGTCTTCACAAACCATGCGAGGAAAGGGCCACTGTTCCTTTAACAGTGATTCCTCGGCCACATCCAAAATCCTGCAAAGGAGATGAACATAATGAATGGGGAAGCAAGGAATAGCAAGCAATCAGGGTCAGGGTGAACAGAAACATCTGGGATCGATCCAGGACCAATTAAAGAAGCATTGATACTTGACAACTTCCTCAGCAAGAAGTTTTATGAAAATCTGACACAGCATGAAGTTATTATTACTTAGAATTATACGAATTTTCTAGGGCACAAATTGCTGTTTTTAACTTGTGCCTTGTGTGCCTTGAATTTTGCTTCTTTATTGTCTGCCTTGCCAAAAATGTCTAGTTTATTTCAGGATTTTTCTCTCTTTGGCCTTTTGTGCCATCTTGTTTCCTTGACTTGACGCTTGGCAAGGAGCTTTTATCAAAGTCATTAAGACTGAGGCTGTTACTTTTTAGTTTCTGTCAGGTTTTTTAGTTTTTTAATTTATTCAAATGTCAGGTATGCTCAGACAAAGGACACATAGCCTCATACTAGCTACTGTGAAGAAAATTAATTCTATCCCAGACAAAACCAGAACAGGGGTTCATCCAGAACACAGAGACCAAGAGAATTGGTTTTGCTTATTCTGGAGAAGAGAAGGCTCTAAAGTGACCTTTTTGTGGTCTGTCAGCACCTAAAGGGGGTTACAAGAAAGCTGGAGGGGGACTTTTTACAAGTGTAGTGACGATGCAAGGGTGAATGACTTCAAACTCAAAAAGAGTAGGTTTAGATTAGCTATTAGGAAGAAATTATTTACTGTGAGAGTGCTGAGGCACTGACAAAGGTTGCTCAGAGAAGCTGTGAATGCCCTGTCCCTAAAAGTGTCCAAGATCAGGTTGGATGGGGCTCTGTGCAACCTAATCCTTTTGAAGATGTCCCTGCACATGGTAGGGGAATTAGAACGAGATGATCTTGAAGGTCCTTTCCAACCCAAAGCATTCGATGTTTCTATCCTGTGATTCTCTATTCCATACCATGTGACATCTCGCTCAGCAATGAACTAGAGAGGAGGTTAGTGGTGGTGTGTGGGGGGTCGCTTGATGACTTTCTCAGTGTTGGTTGGTTGGTGGTGAGAAATTTTTCTCATTTGCACTGCTTGGTTTTGTTAACTTTTATTTCACTCTGTTATTTTCTCTTTCATTACAAATTATTGTTGTTATTATTGATCTGGGGGCATAAATGAGTTAGGAAGACAGAGGCAATAAGGGGCAATAAAAGAAAAAATGCAACATTTTGGGGTTTTTAAAATTTGCTTAATAGTAATGTCAGACTGTTTGCTGGGTATATGCTCACACATGGAGAAGTTGTTGTGTTACATTCTTTCATGAGCACACACTAAGATTTAATGTTAGAGTCTGATCAAAATTTTTATTTTGCACCAGTGGTTCTGGGTAACTACCCAAAAGTGATCTATTATGTTTCAGCTTGCCTTTTCAACATCAGTATATCAGAAAAGATTCACTGCCTGGGAAAGGTGACAAAATTGAGACACCCTCAACATATAGTCATGGTGGAACAGAAAGAAGAGGAATTCTGCCAGCAGCCTTGCTGATGAAATTGAGAAAGGAGCCGAGCTGAGAGGAAAGGGAGCCAGTCTCTAGAAACGGTTACCCCAAATGGATTATAAAAGCTCTTTATTTCAGGTAGTTCAGACAGTAACAAATCCACCCAGCAGAAAGCCTTCAGGGAAAGTGATGAGTGGGGTTGCCTGAGATTAATGAAAACTACACAAATAGAGCAAATTGGCAGAAGCAGGGGTAAGAGTCTGCCCTTTCACAGGTCTCATAGTTATTAACGTTAAGAATCTGACATTACAGTAGATGCCTTTAATGTTCTAAGGTCTCCAAGGCCAAAAATTATGCTTCCTCCTCCTGTCTCCATCTCTATCCAAGTGCAGACATTAGACTAATGGAAAAAAGTGAAATGCTCTGTCCAAAAGAGGCTTATAATCAAAACACTCAAAAAGCCATAGATAGTTATTGGAAATATTGCAAACTCTATGACAAGCATAATAAAACAAGATGAATATTTATCATGTTCACTAGATCTACTTCTCCATCTACGCATTTTAAATGCCTCTTCCTTCAGTGTTTATTAATCTGGCTGTATGTATACACATAAATGGCAATCATTTTAGGGTTTCCATCTCAATAAGCTCATGTGCATTGTTTGCCTGGGTTGCCCTCCATCTTCACTTAGGTTGCCCTAAGCTGCAGTCTGGTGTGGGAATGCAGAGCAGTATGCCTGGAAACACCATGTCTTGGGGCAGCTGGGGGCTTGCAATGTTGTGGCAAATGCTCTCTGCTGGAGCTTACAATCTCTGCTTGCTCAAGGGAAATACAAGCCCCAGGCAGTTCTTTGGGTTCCTGGCAAGTGGAGACAAGGGCTGTAGCCACATAGCCTTAGCCCAAGTATGCAGTTGAAAAGGACATAAATCCTATCTCCTGATAAAGCCAGTACATGGGAATGGGCCCAACCTGCCACACAAAGCAGCAGTTCATGACTCCTGTGAAGACTCACCTGAGCTTTGATAGCACAGCTCCACATAACTCAAAATGCAAACTTATTCACCACTGATTGAACTCTCTAAGGAAAGTCAGATCTAAAATGGGATGTAATCATTTAGTGGATGACAAAGCTTAATATCCACCCTTGTGGTCTTCAAAACGCAGAGGCAGCTGCCAGCCCTGAGGTGTCCAGCTCTGCAGTGCCTCAGCTCCTGGCAGCAGCAGTGCTCCAGCTGCCTCACTCTGCCTCCTGGCATGCTCATGGATAGCCCTGTGATGACAAGACTGAGCAGTTTAGTACCCAACTAATGCTCAGTTTTCCTCCTCCACAGAGTTCCTTTTCTCACTTTTCCACTTACTGCTCTCTTCTCCCCACCCCTCCTGCTCTATGGGCGGTGAGCAAGTGGCTCTGTGCTGCTTGGTTGCTGGCTGGGGCTGAATCAAGACATCCGTGTGGCTTTATAAAAAGGAGAAAAAGCACAGGATCTTATGTCTCCCATTCCTGGCCTGCTGCAATAACCACCATGTTAAAAATGCACATGGCCAAAGGTTTCCTGTTTCCTAATAAATCCTGAACTGCTTGATGAAGGGTGAAAGCTTCATCACAGCTTTTACGAGCCTTATACCTCAGGTCAAGAATCCCATGGCCCCATGATCTGGGGATTGCTGTGGAAGTACAGCTAAGAATCAAGCTTAAGATTGAGAGGTACAAGGTCTCTCAAATGTATAAAATATCCTTTGTGGTTTTATAAGTGCTGTCTCTTTTCATTTTTATATATTGCCTCTGTGTGTTTATGCATCACAAGTAAACTTTGAATAGAAATGAAATAGCTTCAATTTGCATTTCTGTAAAGCCAAATTTGATTTAAGAGATACAAAGACCATAAGTACATCTGGATGCACACTGGCCCTCTGCTCTGAAAGCAATAAAAGCATTTGTGATGTAATCTACCATCTAATAAAGAAATTAAGGGGAACAATAAAAAAATAAAAATGTTAACAGAGAGAAATTAATTTCAAAATATCTCTTGAGTATTAATAAAGGTATAAGGGATAATCTTGCAATAGAGATTCATAAAAGGATACTCTTATTAAATAAATAATTGGAAATAAGAACAAGTACATATGTCAAATGGATGGGACTATCAGCAAGAACATGGTGGAGCCATGTGTTGAGGTGATTAAAGAAAAAACATGGAATATAGGAAATGACATGATGAATTTTTTTAAAATTACACGGGAAGGAAATACAACATTTCAAATTCACAAGGGAAACAAGAAGGGATTGTAGCTCTTCTTATGTCTCTTTGAGCAAACTTGCATCAGCAGTACCAAATTATCCCAGGCAGATGACATTTATAAGAGGGAAATCGTTGTGCCATGCATTTATGCAGATGGCACCAAAAATCATAGACTCAAAAACCATGTCTCAGATTTGTATATGCTCACTGTCCACAGGATAGATACACACGGTGTATCTGCTTCTGAGTACTGAGGTAAAAATAGACTGAATTCTGGAACTGTGAGAGCCCTGCAGGGCCCCCTGAGCTGTTGGTGGGTGTGTTACTGTTATACAAGGGAGACACCGAAAACACAAAATCAACAACAATGCTTTTCAAGTATTCAAAGATCATGAGGAAAAAATGTCCCCAAATACAAGCCTGTTGGTTTCAGAGTCGTGAGATTCTTAAAAAAAAATACATCCTTCTTTTCTGATTTCTGAACACTGAAGGTTTCATACAATTTTTTTTATTCCAGCTTTTCTCATCAAACAAAATCTGGAATATCTTTTTCTCTGAAAAAGGCAATGAAATTCCCACAGACCCATATGATTCCAGAAACTGGAGGCCCAGCAAAAGCATTGCCACTAACTTGTGTCTTTCAGTGACTATCCAAATTCAATGGTCATTTTTGAAAATATTTGCTTTATTACAACATACAGTATTATACATACATGTATATAAAATTTATAGTAATAATACTCTGTATACACATAGTATGCACTTGTGGTAATATCTATATGCTTGCTTAGTGCAAATACAGCCAATTTGTATGCAACTGTGGTTGTAGGGATGCTAAATCTCCTAAGAGAAAGCTCCTGCCAGAAAACCTGCTCTGGCCCTAACTTTCCATAGGCTGCAGCTTCTTTCATAGCTCTGGGATCCTCCAGGGACTCCACCATGGACCTCCATGGGCTTCAGGGGCACAGCTGGCTCACCATGGTCTGTACCAGGGGCTGCAGGGGAATGTGTGCTCTGGTTCCTGGAGCACCTCCTGCCCCTCTTTCTGCACTCAACTTGGTGTCTGTAGGGCTGCTCCTCTCACATATTCTCACTCCTCTCTCCCAGCTACTGTGCAGCATTTTATCCCTTTCCTCAAATATCTTATTACAGAGGCATCACCAACATCATTGATGGGTCCAGTTTTGGCCAATGGTGTGTCCACCTTGGAGCCAACTGGAACTGGGTCTATGTGTTTGACATGGGGGCAGCTTGTGGTGTCTTCTCACAGAGGGTCCCTTCAGACAGACCTATAAAGTCAGAAAACTAGGACAGACCCAGGAAGTGGAAAGCAGATGGCTCAGTGGAAGTTAATGTTTTACATCATAGCTCGCTGATTAAAATATCTTCATAAAATGTAAGAAAGGACAGCTCATTGTAGTCTCTTGGGAAGTACCAATCTTTGCATGCTACAGAAAGAGTGATTCTTTCCTATTTCTTGGTGACTGTTATACAAAAGCTATAGGGTGAAGATCAATGAAAACCACCCTCTTAGATTAAGTCTCAAGTGTATCTTTCTTTCCTAGGTAAGGAAGATAGAAATACCAAGGGGAAAGCTTCAGCAGCTGAGCTGCTGAAGCGTACCCATCATTCAGCATATCAACCAATTCTGTAAGAATTACCCAGTAAGGCATTTAAATATCCATTTCCCAGAGGCCACACTTCAAACCAACAGCTGAATTGCTTTTTCTCACCCTTCCTTGTGCTCATTTTTTGCAGTGATATACAGGCACCAGTGAATGACTGGCCTCAAAGAAATCTTCACTAAAACCTGAGGTGGTCTGGCAGCCAAAGAAATCATTGCCATTGATTGAGTCATTAGGCTGTCTAAGATTTCAGTCATTAATAAGAAATCTTCTCATTTTCTTGTAACAATGACAACAAAAATAAGCTCTAACAAAGCAAGAATCTCAGGGCAGCAAGGCTATATAAGAGCCAGAGAAGACTTCATGTGCATTCAGAGACCAGAAAAACTAGTGGGAGTAGAATCTACGGAAAACCCACAAGCAGCTTTAGGTGCTCTTGAGATAAGAATAGTTAGTAGCTGAGGAAATATCAAGGACTTGCACTTTTCTTGCTCTCTCTCTCTGTTGCTTTTTTGATAGTTAGTGAGAATAGGGCACTGGACGCTTAGTCTGAGTCCTGATGGACTTTTTTATGTTATGCAGTGAGTGAACTGAAGACAGCTGTAATCTTTTGGTGTTGGGGGTAAAACAAGCTTTCAACCAATAGGAATCCAAGGTAATTGGGCTACAACTTTCTGGCCTTCAGAGATAATGAGGTATTGTGTGTTAGGAAAATTGTTCTCCACTAATCCTTTGGAGCAATTTGACAATCTGAGTATTTATATTGTAATTCTTAGCATGATATAAAATGCTCCTCTGCATAACATGTGGTGGGTTGACTGGCTGACTGCCATGTGCTCACCAAGCCACGCTATCACTCCCCTTCTCAACTGAATGGGGTGGGGGAGAAAATATGATGGAAAAGCTCAGTGGTCAAGATAAGGACAGGAGCATCACCCAGAAGTTACTGTCACAGGCAAAACAGATTTGACTTGGGGAAGTTGATTAAATGTATTGCCAGCTAATATTAAAGTAGGATAGTGAGAAGTAAGAACAAATCTTAAAACAGTTTCTGCCCACCTTCTCTCTTCTTCTCAAGCTCAATTTCACTTTAATTTTTTTTTACTTTCTCCCCTCAAGTAATGCAAGGAGATGGGGAATGGGGTTTCCAGTCAGTTCATAACACTTCATGTCTGCCACTCCCAACTCTTCCAAAGATGCCAATACCTATTCTGAGCTTGTTTCCTTTTCTGACTTTGGACTGTGGAGAACAAGAAAGACATCCAAAAGAAGAATACAATGTTTAGGTATCTGTCTTAGGGAGCCAGGAATCATCTTTGGATATGATTTGACACTGGATGTGGCAGAGACACTCATGACCAGCACAAATAACTGGCAGACCTACAGCAAAATTTTGGGTGAGATGCATTATCAAGTGTTCTAGTAAGTCTGCCTACAACAAATAAAACTGCAACCTAGAAAGGTTTAATTGAAAAAAGACAAAGAGTATGCCATAAATATGGAAAATTAGATAACATGTAAAAATTTTCTTCCTTCTAATAATCCTAAGTTAACAGTAACTCCTGTGAGGAAATTTTGATTTTATATGTATATTTTATATTTTGAAAATATCTTGGTTTTAGCCAGGCACTATAGCTTTTCTGAGGTAAATGAGTTTAGATTTCTCTTTTTTTGTCCATATATTCTTAGTTTCCTTTGCTATTTGAAATGGCTTGTCTTTCTTGCATCTTCTTTGATGCCCTTTTACAAGACAAAGTGAGACATCAGTTCATGGTGGTTATTTTTTATTAGGAGTCAATTTTTTTTTTCTTGGCTCTATCTTACCTTTGTCTATTTTATCTTTCATCAAAGAGAGTAGCAGACAATGAAGATGATGTTTTCCTTTCTGAAAAGGTGATGTTTTCCTTTCCAACTGATATCTTACCCAATTTCAGCCAACATCCATGCTGCAACAAATGGTCCCCTCCAGGTCATTTGGTAGAAGATGTACTACCATTTCTAAGTGATTATAAGCATGTTAATCTTTTCATAACCCATTTATGAGGTTTCAGCTAGTTAATCTATAACAACACATTCTAACAGCCAACAAATTGATATAATTTTGTCTTTGTTGCATTCTATTTTCCCCCATCTTTGTCTCAGTGGTTGTCTCGTTTGTGATCTGAATAGTTTTGACAGTTTGTGGTTGACCCCATTACACTGATATAATTGATGATCACTTGAATTTTGATGACAAAGCAGCTGTATTAATCATGTAACACATCTGACTTCTTTTACCACATTAGCCCTCTGGGAAATCCTTTAGCAAATTATACCCACATGTTAAGCTCCTCTGAACAACCAGTCCTGCTATAGTCTTAGCCACCAAAATCCATTTCTTTTCTTTAGAAATCAGTCTCTTAATTTCTAGCAACTTAGTCTTTTTTCCACCAGGTTATAACCAAATTATATATGAACATTTAATGCCAAAGAACAGCCATTTTAGTACAGGCAAGTGGAATTAACACAGAAACTGTCAAATGATTTGAATTGTAAGTACGTAACAGCAGCCTGCAAGCTTGAAAAGCTTCACTGTTCTTTCTTTTTCCTATGTGCAGAACATGACTTGGAATATTTAAGTCCATCCCTTCTTCGTAGCTTCTCCAGTGCCCAGAGTTCTGACTGACAGGAAGTCCTAGAAATAGACTCATTAAGGAGAGATTTAGAAAGAATTGGGTTGTAACTAGTGAAAACTACCCATCTCACTCCACCAGTCAGATGTTAAGTGAATTAGAAAGAAATGGCAAAAGTACTGACTTCTTTAGGGCAATTTAAAGAATTCAATTGCAATAGAGTTTCAAAGCTCACAAATCTGCTAATCCTTCAAAGACCCAAAGGTTGCTATTGCCCAAACACAAGAGTATTACTCAGCATGTGAACCAACAGCCTGCTTAGGTGGGATAAAATCTCTGTTATTATTTATCTTTACACAATGAAGGTAGCCCTAGCAGGTGTTAATCAAAAGTTACAGGTCTTGTCTCAACAGATTTGTGGTATATTTACTGACTGCGTTCAAATATGAGGCCACAAAAGTGTGATAGCTGTAAGTTTACACATCTACTTTATTGCAAGATTTTATTTCAATTATAAGTGGCTTTAATAGTTTTCACTCTGTATTACAGGTCTCATAATGAAGCTACTCCTACAGGAGCATTTGAAATTACAGGAATAATTCAGTATGTTAAAATATTTTTTGAGACTTTGTAGTGGAATTTTTTTTTTGCAGTTTCTGCGGATAGTTCTCTGAATTTACTAAGTTTTATTATTCCACCTACTATAATAATAAAAATTGCATTAAAATTTTAGATCAGGGTATTTTCTGATAATGAAATATCTTGTATGCATATGTGTTGTGCGCAGTGAATCAGAAGATTATGAAATGTGTTTCAGGACGCACTTGTACACCTGGGCAAGTGAACAATTTAACCTACTGCTGTAAAATACAGTGGCTTTCTCAATAAGTCATGCTGATGGAAAAACATCTCTATATAAAGCATAAAAAAAAAAATGGTGACACTGTAAGTTATCTACCCCACTACCTTAAAATGCTGACTTTAACTCCCACTGTGCCTCAGAAGCAAGAAACACTGTGGGATTTTTCAAAAGACATTCTCATGACATTCATCACATTGATAACTTCTTAAGGTTTTCTTTTCTGCCCTGGTTAAACTGTAAAGGATGCTGCTGCCTCACTGTCTGCCCCTGGAGCTCAATCCACCCACACAGCTTGCAATGTCTGGATCCCACCAGGTCACAGAATCATAGAATCATAGAGCAATTTGGGTTGGAAGGAACATTGAAGATCATCTATGTCTAAACACCCTACCATGAGCAGGAAACCTCCCACTAGACCAGGATATTCAGAGCCCAATCCAACCTGTCTTAGAACACTTCCAGGAACAGGGAGTCCACGCCTTCTCTGGTCAATAAAGAGCAACCAGAAAGAGAAATCTCTTTATATGACAAAATAGCAAGGCTGTTTAGGGTGAAGTTTCAGAGAAATCTCTTTCAAATTTCCCTTCTGAGAAGACATATTTTTGCATCCAAGAGACATTTTTCTAGGATGCACAGCAGTGTTGAACTCATGTACATTCACCACAATTTTTAACAAGTGCAATATTTTCCTTTTCACAATGCACTGAATATATGTCTCTCCTGTACTGCATTGCCTCTGAGCTGCAAGAGGAAGGGATGGAAACAGTACAGCTGCCTTGAGATCTATCTGAGGTCTGTCACTGCCCCAAGAATCTTCCTGGGAGCATATTACATTTGAATTTTTGGGCACAATAAACCTTCAAGAAAGAAACAAATTTCCTGAGAAGAAGGATAGCAGATAGATCTAGATCTGCAGATAAGCCTTATGATACAGTCATTACTACCAGAAGAGACAAGCAAGGCTTGCCAAGGGGCCTCGTACCTAATGCTTTATATCCAACTTCATTTTAACACAGAAAAAACAAATCTTCCACTGCCTGTCCCACAGGAAGAGATGTGTCTAGTCTTTTTGCCTAATCATACATTACTTCATGGAAAAACAAATGCTCAGTAGTTCTGCACTAGCAGGCTTCCACCCTGTGTGCTGTCCACTTGGTCATGTTTATTTTGTGTATATTTGTTCTTACCACCGGGGTCATTAACACAAGTTTAGATGTTTTGACCAATGTTAACAGAAGAAGGTGCGCTGCTGTTTTCCCTGTAGCACTTTTTTGCTTTCCTTATCTTAGGCAGGAAAACAAAAGAGGCTAGAGTGCAAGAAACCATTTCAACCTAAAAAGCTTTAGGCCATTAGTAATGCTGGAATTAAAAGATTAAAACACTTGTTTCAAGTGCTAAGTAGTCATGTTCTCTTATTAATGTCACACTCTACTAAGCATTATGCCATACTTTGTAATGCATGGATTCATCCCACACATCCTCTGCAGAAAAGTGTTTTGGACTCGTGTTTAAATTTGAGTGCTTTTCTAAATCAGGATTCCGGGATTTATACTCTTGGACGTTCATTTCCTCCTCCCATTCCCCCCAAACCCAGCTTTCAGTGCCCTCAAATGTGTTTACTTTGAAAACTACACTTTAAAACTCAGTGATTTTATGAAGACCCAAAGCAGGTACTTAATCTAGAGACATCCCCAGCCATCACATGCCCCAACGCTTC